>NW_006159708.1:3030771-3032357 GCF_000334495.1 Tupaia belangeri chinensis | reverse complement strand
GGACCCGGTGGCTTAAAACTCACGCCGGGCGCGTGTGCGTGCGTGCCCAAGATCCCGAGAGGAGAATGGAGGAGAAGGGATTGCGGCGTGACCATCCCCCCTGGGGGGTGATTTCTCGCTTTCTGTCTCTATGTCTCTCTCTGTCTGTCTGGCGAGCACACGCGCCCTACAGTGAAAATCTCTCCAAAAAAAAAGACCATATGGTTTTTGTCTTTTTTTCTGTTAATATGGTGTATTACATTTATGGTTTTGCATATGTTGAACCAACCTTGCATTCCTGGAATAAAGCCTACCTGATCATCAATTTATTTTTTTTAGCTTCACATAGTTTTTTCATCTCATCCAGACTGTCTTGTTTCTTAGAATATAGATGTTCAAAGTATCTTCTAATGATGTTTTGAATTTCTACTATGTTTTTTGTTCTACTGCCTGCTTCATGGCAGATTTGATTCACGTGGTACCTTTCTCTCTTCTTAATGAGTCTGACTAGTGGTGTTTGGATTTTGTTTATCCTTTCAAAGAACCGCCTTTACTTTCACTTATATTCTGTATAATTCATTTATTTTCTATTTCATTTATTTCTGCTCAGATCTTTATTATTTCCTTTCTCCTGGAGTTTTTTGGATTTTTTTGCTGTTGCTTTTCCAATTCTCTGAAGAATGATGTTAGGTGATCCATTTGCCTTCTTTCCGTCTTCCTCTTATGTGCACTAATTGCCATGAACGTCCCTCTTATGATTGCTTTAGCAGTGTCCCGAAGATTATGGAAACTTGTGTCCTCATTGCCTTTGGCTTCCATGAGTCTTTTGATTTCAGTCTTTATTTCTTCTGTAGTAGTGGAATCATTCAGGAGTAGGGTATTTAGTTTCCATGTATTTGAGGTTTTCTAATGAAATTAAACTCAAGTTTAATTTCAATGCAGGATATAGTTTCTATGCCTCTGAATCTGTAGAGGTTTGCTTTGTGTCCTATCTTCAAAAAGGTTTCATGTTGGGGTTAAAAAAAATAGTGTATCTCGTGGGTTTTGGATGGAAGGTTTTATAGATGTCTGTTAAGTCCATTTGATTTATGGTATTGTTTAGATACTTTATCTCTTTACCTATATATATAATTTTTTTGCAGATGACCTTCCAGAGGGGATAGTGTAGTGTTGAGATCTCCAACAATTAGTGTGTCGCAGTCTACCTCCCCTTTTGTATCTAACAGTCTTTCCTTCACATATTCGGGTGCTCCTGTGTTAGGTGCATAGATATTTATAAGCGTTATATGTTCTTGATCTATAGAACCTTTTACTATGATAAAGTGCCCTCTGCCATCTCCCACTCTCATCCCACACTGTCTCTGGTATCTATGTTTGCTTTCTATACCATTTTCACCCCACATTTTATTGAATTACTATAGACCTTAATTAATCTAAATATTTTCATAGCAAACACAGGTGAAATATACATTTCCATGAACACAAGTCTAACTTTACGCATCCTATAAAGTAGCACCTAGCTGGAGCTATATATCTTACTGCAGTCATTGAATAGATATTTTTTTTTCTGAAACTTTTTTTTATAACTTAATTTACATTCTTTCCCT
>NW_006159708.1:3029952-3030582 GCF_000334495.1 Tupaia belangeri chinensis | reverse complement strand
GAAAGCAAGCTGCCAGATCCAGGATTTGAACCATGATTGGCCATGTGGGAATCCAACACCCTTAACCACCATACCACCTGCTGGCCCCATAGGTCCTAGAATTATTTTTACCCCTCTTTCTGACCCTCTGTCCTTTCCCACCCTCTTCTCACACTATCTCTGGTGTCTACAATTGTCTTCCATTCCTTTCCCACCTACATCGTATTGATCACACAATTTCTTACATAATCTAACTACATTCAATGAGTTCACTCATTCCTATTAAGAAAACCAGTTTTAACTTAAAGAAATGCCAGCAGGTGACGTGGTGGTTAAGGCTCTGGACTCCTACGTTGCTGACCACGGTTCGAGTCCCGGACCTGGCGGCCTGCTCTCTCACTTTCCCTCCCTCTCTCTCTCCCTCTGTCTCTCTCTGGTCAAATTAAAATAAATAAATAAAGTTAAATAAAATAATTCTTGAAAAAAAAAAAAAAGAAATGCCAAGGAACTTTGCTTAAAGCCAGGAAACAGTTTAGGATTCTGTTCAAATGGTAGGTACATGAACCTATCAGTCTCATATACTTTTATCTTCTGTTCTGGTTCAATTTTCCTGATTAAATTCTGGGATATAGTATTCAACTCCAGACTTGT
>NW_006159708.1:3025639-3029211 GCF_000334495.1 Tupaia belangeri chinensis | reverse complement strand
TGGAACTCGTCAACTTCTTTCTCCTTTCTCTTTAGCAGTTCATTATCTCTCTTCTCTTCCATCTCTGTTAGCTTAGACATTATGAATGATCTGAATTCCTTATCAGACATTTCCATGATTTTCACCGAACTGCTTGTGGATGAAGAACAGTTACTCTTTTCCCTGGGAGGAGAGGTATTTTCTTGTTTTCCCATATTTCTTGTGATCCGGGGATGATTTCTTGTCATCTGATGAATGGTGTCTTTCTTTCAAATTCTTAAAGTTCAGTTACTAGCTCATTTGCTGGAGGCTGAATTATCAGTAGAAAATCTTCATTTCTCCTGTGCCCTGAAATATCTAGTTCATAGGAGCCATATGGAAACTTCTTCTGAAGGCCTGGCCTCTTCTGCTACTAGCTCGTTTGCTAGAGGCTGAATTATCAGTAGAAAATCTTCATTTCTCTTGTGCCCTGATATACTTAGTTCATACGAGCCATGTGGGACCTTCTTCTTGTCCTTATCTGTTTTAAAGATAAGGGTGATAGAGGCTTCATAGAATGAGTTAGGGAGAGATTCACCCTTTTGGATCTTTAGAAATAACTTTAGCACAATTCAGGTTAACTCTTCTTCAAACGTTTTGTAGAATTCAGAGGTGAAGCCATCAGGACCAGGGCTTTTTTTTTGTTTGTTTGTTTCGGAGTTTATTTATTACCTTTTACATCTACTGACTTCTTTTGTCCTTATTCTGACTTTCTACAGCCTCCTGGCTTTATGTTGTTTTATTATATGTGTCCAGAAATTTGTCTATCTCATACAGATTTTCTTGTTTGTTGGCATATAGTTGTTCATAGTATCCTTTAATAATGTTTTGTATTTCTTCTATGTCTGCTGTTATACTGCCTGCTTCACAGCAGACTGGATTTACCTGGTTCCTTTCTGTCTTCTTCTTTTTTTGTGTATTTAATTTTTTTCCACATTTTTTTCCACATTTAATTGATTCTCAAAGTATCTTAAACTAAAAGTATGGGCAAAGTTAGAATCTAGTTACAAATGCACTGTAATTTTATTTTGAGGCATTTTAAATTAATTAATTAATTTACATTCATTCCCTGAGTGTTATCACTTCATACAAAAATACGATTTCCCATCCAAAATATACTACATAGTGGCTTAATTAAACATGTTATCATCATTAATTTTTCATATAAATAAATAAATAAACATCTATTTGCTAAGAAACAAGATAATCTGGATGAGAAGGGCAAATTCCTGAACAAATCTATCAAGGAAATTAATTTACATTCATTCCCTGAGTGTTATCACTTCATACAAAAATACGATTTCCCATCCAAAATATACTACATAGTGGCTTAATTAAACATGTTATCATCATTAATTTTTCATATAAATAAATAAATAAACATCTATTTGCTAAGAAACAAGATAATCTGGATGAGAAGGGCAAATTCCTGAACAAATCTATCAAGGACAAGCCAGGAGGATATAGAAAGTCTGAATAGGCCCATAATAAGTCAGGAGATTGAATCAGTAATAAATAACCTCCCAATAAAGAAAAGCCTTGGCCCCGATGGATTCACCTCTGAATTCTACAAAACTTTCAAAGAAGAGTTAACCCCATTCTGCTCAAGTTATGTCTAAAGATCCAAAAGGGTGAATCTCTACCTAATTCAGTTTATGAAGCCTCTATCATGCTTATCCTTAAAAGAGAGAAGTACAGGACAAGGAAGGAAAACTACAGATCAATATCTCTGATGAACATCGATGCAAAGATTCTCAAGAAGATACTAGCAAATAATATTCAACAACTTATAAAAAAGATCATACACCATGATCAGGTAGGCTTTATTCCAGGAACACAAGGTGGGTTCAGCATACACAAAACCATAAATGTAATACATCATGTCAATAGGAATAAAGATAAAAACCATACGGTCATATCAATTGATGCACAAAAAGCATTTGATAAGATACAGCATTCCTTCATGATCAAGACTCTCAGCAAAATTGGCATAGAAGGGACATTTCTCAACACAATAAAGCAATCTATGAAAAACCCATAGCTAACATCATCCTGAATAGAGAAAAGCTGAAAGGTTTCTCACTAAACACGGGAACAAGACAAGGATGCCCACTTTCTCCACTCCTTTTTAATATAGTACTGGAAGTCTTTGCCAATGCAATGAGAAAAGAGGAAAAAATAAAAGGCATTTGAATAGGAAAAGAAGAGGTGATCATGGAAATGTGTTTGTCACCTGTGTTTGCTAACAATAACATGTTTGTTGATGTGCTTGATTGAGACAATATACAGTGTACTCTGGATGGAAAATCTCATTTTGTATGTTGTAATGATGTACAGTGAATGAATGCAAATAAATAAATTGAAATAATAAAAAAAAGAGGTGAATCTCTCTCTATTAGCAGATGACATGATTGTATACACAGAAGACTCAAAGGTCTCCATGGAAAAATGACTGGAAGTAATACATGAATACAGTAAAGTTGCAGAATATAAAATCAATATATAGGGAACCAGCAGTTAGTGTAATGGCTATGTCACTGGACTCCCACGTAGTTGACCGCAGTTCGTGTCCTGGACCCGGTGGCTTAAAACTCACGCCAGACACGTGTGCGTGCGTGCATTTCAATATGTGAACATTTCTCCACAGTCCCGTTGATCAAATTATCTTCAAACAATAGCACCACACCTCCCCATCCCGTCAATGCTCTGCTTCTCCAAATGTCCTTCGCTAGGCCCCACTCCTCCACACACACCTCATTGGACATACACACCCATCTCTTGTGTTTGTATAACCGTTAGTAAATCAGTTTCAGTCATAGAGTGCAGACATTCGGTATATGTTAAGTGGAGACATACAATGTCACTCCTTTATATCCTGGCTTGCCTCACTCAGCAGTAAATCGTGCAAGCTCTTTTCCAATGAAGAATTCTTCTGTCCTTTGGGTAGATACCGAGGAGTGGGATTGCTGTATCATATGGTAGATCTATTTGTATATTTTTGAGGAATCTCCAAATTATTCTCCACAGTGGCTGAACTAATTTACATTCCCACCAGCAGTGTAAAAGACTTCCCCTTTCACCACACTGCCACCAACACTTATCATTTTTATTTTTTAAATCATAGACAATCTGACTGGGGTTAGGTGGTATGTCATTGTTGTTTTGACCTGCATTTCCCTTATGATGAGGGATGTTGAACATTTTACTTATGCCTTTTGGCTATTCATATGTCATCCTTAGAGAGCATTTTCTTTTCTTCTCCTTCTACCATCTTTTAATAGGGTTGATCACTTTTTTTTCCAATCAGGTTCTATAGTTCCTTGTGTATTCTGGTTATCAGTTCCTTATCTGATGCAAAATTTACAAAAATATTTTCCCATTCTGAGGGCTGTCGATTCACAATAATTGCTGTGTCTTTTGCCATGCAGAAACTTCTTAGTCTGATGTAATCCTACTTGTCTATTTTGGGAATGATTGACTGTGCTTTGAAGGTCTTATTTAAGAAGTCTTGCACTACCTGAATGTCTCCCAGAGCTTCTCCAGTGTTTTCCCGC
>NW_006159708.1:3023769-3025602 GCF_000334495.1 Tupaia belangeri chinensis | reverse complement strand
ATCTTTGATCCACCTTGACTTGATTTTTGTCAGGGGTGACAGGTAGGGTTCAGATTCATCTTTCTGCAAGTGGAAATCTAGTTTTTCCAGCACCACTTGTGGAAGAGGCTTTCCTTTTCCCACTCGATTGACTGGTATCCCTTGTCAAAGATCAGTGGACTGTTTGTTTGGGCATTTATTTCTGGGGACTCTATTCTGTTCCATTGGTCCACCTGTCTGTTTCTGTGCCAGTACCATACTGTTTTGATTATCACAGCTTTGTAGTATATTTTTGGGTTGGGGAGTGAGATGCTGCCCACTCCACTCCTCTTGTGTAGTATTGCTTTGGCAATATGGGTTCTTTTATGATTCCAGACAAATTTTATGATTGTCTTTTCTAGATCTGTGAAGAATGTGTCTGGTACTTTGATTGGCATTGCATTAAATATGTAGATTAATTTGGGTAGAATTGCCATTTTGAGTATATTAATTCTTCCAATCAATGAACATGGGATGTCCTTCCATTTTTTTTGTGTGTGTCATTTTCAATTTCTTTATTTAGCTCCTAATAATTTTCCTTGTGGAGGTCCTTAACTTCTTTGGTTACATTTGTTCCTAAATATTGAATACTTTTTGTGGCTATGGTAAATGGAATAACTTTTTTTCAGTTCTATCTCAGTCTGCCTGTTATTCATATATAGAAATGCTATCAATTTATGTATATTGACTTTATATCCTGCAACTTTACTGTAATCATGTGTTACTTCCAGTAATTTTTCCATGGAGACCATAGGGTTTTCTATGTATACAATCATGTCATTTGCAAATAGAGAGAGTTTCACCTCTTCTTTTCCTATTTGAATGCCTTTTAGTTTTTCTCTTTTCTGATTGCTTTGGCGAGGACTTCCAATACTATATTGAAAAGGAGTGGAGAAAATGAATATCCTTGTCTTGTACCTGTTTTTAGTGGGAAAGCTTTCAGCTTTTCTCCATTGAGGATGATGTTCACTATGAGTTTTTCATAGATGGCTTTTATTGTATTGAGAAATGGCCCTTCTATGCTGATTTTGCTGAGAGTCTTGATCATAAAGGGATGTTGTATCTTATCAAATGCTTTTTCTGCGTCAATCGATATGACCATATGATTTTTATCTTTGTTCCTGTTAATGTGATGTATTACATTTATGGTTTTGTGTATGTTGAACCAACCTTGCATTCCTGGAATAAAGCCGACCTGATCATGGTGTATGATCTCCTTATAAGTTGTTGAATACAATTTGCTAGTGTCTTGTTGAGAATCTTTGTGTCTATGTTCAACAGAGATATTGGTCTGTAGTTTTCCTTCCTTTTCCTGTTCTTATCTGTTTTAAGGATGAGGGTGACAGAGGCTTCATAGAATGAATTAGGGAGAGATTCACCCTTTTGGATCTTTATAAATAACTTGAACATAATGGGAGTTAACTCTTTGAATTTTTTGTAGAATTCAGAGGTGAATCCATCGGGGCCAGGGCTTTTCTTTGTTGGAAGGTTATTTATTACTGATTCAATCTCCTGGCTTGTTATGAGCCTATTCAGACTTTCTATTTCTCCCTGGCTCATTCTTGGAAGATTATATTTGTCCAGGAATTTGTCCATCTCATCCAAATTGTCTTGTGTCTTTGCATATTGATGTTCAAAGTATCCTCTAATGAGGTTTTGAATTTCTACTATGTCTGTTGTTATGTTACCAGCCTTGTTGCACATTTGATTCACCTGGTTCCTTTCTCTGTTCTTAGTAAGTCTCGCTAGTGGTGTATCAATTTTGTTTATCCTTTCAAAGAACCAGCTTTTACTTTCATTTATTTTCTGTATAGT
>NW_006159708.1:3008903-3022462 GCF_000334495.1 Tupaia belangeri chinensis | reverse complement strand
GGGTTGATTCTATTTGGGGTCCTCTGTATTTCTTGGGTCTGGATGGTTTGGTGCCTCTCTAGGCTTGAGAAATTTTCTTCGTGGATTTCATGGAATCGATTTTTCCATTCCACTATTAGTTTCTTCACCTTCTGGGATGCCAATTATTCTGATGTTTGGGCATCTAATAGAGTCTAGTATTTCTCGTATATTATCCTCGTGTTTTTTAGTTATTCTCTCGATCTTTTTGGTGTTTTTTTCTAGATCAGAGGTTTTATCTTCTACATTGGAGATTCGATCTTCAGCATTGTTTAATCAGCTCTTAATACTTTCTAGAGGGTTTTTGATTTTTTGTACTATAGACTTTATCTCTAATAGTTCCACCTGATTCTTTCTCAGTCTATCCATTTCTTCTTTAATATCTTGGAAGGACTTCCTAATTTCTTGCAGTTCATTGTCTCTTTTCTGTTCTAATTCACAGAATTTGGTCACCATGAATGTTCGATATTCTGTGTCTGTCATTTTGGTTATGTCTTCCATATTTACGGGACATGGTAGGGCGTTTTTCTTTGTTGGGAGACATTTTTCCTTGTTTATTCAGACCTGAGGCTCCTTTTCTACTTGTAGCTATTGGAAGATTAATTTCTTTTTGAAAACTTCTTGGGGGAACGTTTCTCCCATTAGAAGTAAGAGTGTTTCCTTTTGGTTGGGAATAGATATTTGCTGAAGTCTCTCTTCTGTTGTTTTTACCAATGTGCTCTCAAGAGGGGAACTCTACTGAGGTGTCTAAAAAGCAGTATTTCTCTTTTCACAGATGGATCAGTACGGGGGAGGATCCCAGAGACATTTACATTACTAGGAAATTTCAGACATTTGATTCTAGACCTGTCTAGTCCCTCTGGCAGGGTAAAAAATGAGGAGGAGAGGATAATACGAAATGAAATGAAAGACAGCAGAGAAATATAAAGAGAAATTTGCATGCCAGAGGCCTATAGATGGACCTTGCACCTGCTGGCAGGAAGGAGAGTCTGTGGAGAGAGGCAGAGCTACGTATTAACAGGAGAATAGAGGGGTATCAAAAAAAAAAAGCCACTGCAGGGAGATCCTATCTACCTACCTAGGAGGTGGAGTCTTGGGCTGAGGAGTCTGGAAATGGGCTGTGGGTCAGAGGTGACCCTCCCTCAATATCCCTTGCTGGCCAGAGGCTTTCAGGTGGACCTTGTGCCTGCTGGCAGGCAAGGAAAGTCTGTGGAGAGAGGCAAAGCTAAGTACTAACAGGAGAATAGAGGGGTTTCAAGAAAAAAGTCACTGCAGGGAGATCCTATCTACCTACCTAGGAGGTGGAGTCTTGGGCTGGGGAGTCTGGAAGTGGGGTTGGGGTCAGAGGTGACCCTCCCTCTGTATCTCTTGCTGGCCAGAGGCTTCTAGGTGGACCTTGTGCCTGCTGGCAGGCAAGGAAAGTCTAGGAGTTGGAGACTTGGGCTGGGGAGTCTGGAAGTGGGGTGGGGGTCAGAGGTGACCCTCCATCAATATCCCTTGCTGGCCAGAGGCTTCTAGGTGGACCTTGCGCTTGCTGACAGGCAAGGAAAGTCTGCGGAGAGCAACATCCTCCATATTTATGAGACATGGAGGGGAGTTTTCCGTTGTTGGTGAAATATTTCCTTGTTTATTCAGATCTGAGGCTCTTTTTCTACTTCTAGCCATGGGAAGATGTATTCCCTTTTGATAACCTGTTGGGGCAATGTTTCTCTCACTGGGAGTGAGTGTTTCCTTATGGCTGGGAATAGATGTTTGCTGAAGTCTCTCTTCTGCTATTTTTACCAATGTACTCTCAAGAAGGGAACTCTACTGAGGTGTCTAAAAAACAGTACTTCCATTCTCACAGATGGATCAGTACAAGGAAGGATCCCAGAGACACTTACCTTACTAGGAGATTTCAGATATCTGATTTTAGACCTGTCTAGTCCCTCTGGCAGTGTAAAAAATGAAGAGGAGAGAATAATATGAGACAAAATAAAAGAGAACAGAAAGAAATAAAGAAAAAGTCATGCACTGTGCTAGAGGCCTGTAGGTGGACCTTATACCTGCTGCCGGGAGAGGACAGTCTGTGGAAATAGGCAGATCTAGGAATTAACAAGAGAATAGAGGTGCTCAAGAAAAAAAAAGCCTCAGAAAAATTCCAGATACCTACCTTGGAGGTAAGGTCTTGGGCTGGGGAGTCTGGAAATGAGGCGGGGGTCAGAGATGACCCTCCCTCAATATCCCTTGCTGGACAGAGGCCTGTAGTTGGATCTTGTGCCTGCTGCCATGAAGGGACAGTCTAGGAGGTGGTGTCTTGGGCTGGGGAGTCTGGAAGTGAGGTGAGGGTCAGAGATGACCCTCCTTCAATATCCCTTGCTGGACAGAGGCCTGTAGGTGGACCTAGTACCTTTTGCTGGGAGAGGACAGTCTGGGGAAAGAATTCTATAGCATTTCTATATACAAATAACAGGCAGACTGAGACAGAACTGAAGAAAGTTATTCCACTTACCATAGCCACCAAAATTATAAGATATATAGAAATAAACCTACTCAAAGAAGTTAAAGACCTCCACAAGGAAAATTATGAGAAGCTAAAAAAAGAAATCCAAAATGACACAAAAAAGTGGAAGGACATCACATGTTCCTGGATTGGAAGAATTAATATAATCAAAATGGCAATTTTACCAAAATTAATCTACTTATTTAATGCCATGCCAATCAAAGTACCAGACACATTTTTCTCAGATCTAGAAAGGACAATCATAAAATTCGTCTGGAATCATAAAAGGCCCTGTATGGCCAACACAATTCTACACAAGAAGAGTGGAGTAGGCAGCATCTCACCCCCTGACCCAAAAATATACTACAGAGCTGTGGTAATCAAAACAGCATAGTACTGGCACAGAAGCAGACACATGGACCAAAGAAAGAAAATGGAGCCCCCAGAAATAAATTTCCAAACATGCAGTCAACTGATTTTTGAGGAGGGGTACCAGTCATTCCAGTGGGAAGAGGAAAACCTCTTCAGCAAATGGTGCTGGAAAAACTGAATTTCCACTTGCAGAAAGATGAATATGAATCCCTACCTCTCACCTTTGACAAAAATCAAGTCAAGGTGGATCAAGGATCTCAATCTGAGACCTCAAACTATAACACTGCTTCTGGAAAACACTGGGGAAACTCTAGGAAGGGAAAGACTTCTTAAATAACTCCTCCAAAGCACAGTCAATAATCCTCAAAATAGACAAGTGGGATTACATCAGACTAAGCACTTTATGCATGGCAAAAGACACAGTAATTAGTGTGAATCGACAGCCCTCAGAATGGGAAAATATTTTTTAACATTATGCATTAGATAAGGGACTTGGTCTGGGACTCAAACTGTGGTCATCCAGTGATGTAATCACTATGCCATTTCCTAGCCCCTATACATCTATTTTTAATTAGAAAAAATTATTAGGGTTTTACAACATTTTTATGTAAAATTTAATTTTAGTAAATGATCATTTTTAAGTTCTGAAATATTTTTCTGGTGATTATTTATTTATTTTTTCTAACCAACTGAGTTTTATTTGCTGTATAAACCAAGCCACCTAACAGGTGAAAAAATACTAAATTTGAATAAAGATATTACAAATGAATTAGAGCCCAATAAAAATCAGCTTCGGGGAGGGAACGTAATTCTACTCAATTAAGGCAAACATGTTTCTAGGCCACAGATTAGTTTATTTTTATCTCTGCTCTTAGAATGTTTAATATGCTCAATACACACATTGATTCTCTTGGCAAGAATCTTGCCCTTACCTTGTTTGTTCACAACAATGCCAACAGCATGCTGGGTCACATTGTAGACTCTCCCAGTTCTGCCATGGTAACATTTGTGGGGTATTCCTTTTTGAACAGTACTCATTCCCTTAATGTCTACAATATACCTTACTTGTAGCTTCACATATATGTTGCCAAAGGAACAACTCCATGTTTTCTAAAAGGCCTAGAGAACCTATATCAGGTGCCTCTCTTCTTTCCCTTTGTGTTCGTCATTTTGGTTAGTTACTGGAAGATGGAGGTTCTGGCCAAAAGGCTCTGGTGATTATTTTTAAGAAAGGGAAATCAAGAGTATCTGGATGATAATTTGAGGGCAAATTAATCTGAGATCTAAGACCTTAAGCCTCTATTTATAATAATGAAAAGATAAACCACATGAAAAAGAATGAGTTTTCTAACTACATAAATGTGATTGAGATACAAACCTTCTTTTTGGTATTTGTGTAACCTTGGGCTCTCGTCTTTGCAAAACACGGACAATAATATAAAGCATATACCTTACTGGGTTGTGGTAAAGATGAAATGGGTTAATAAATGAAAAATAGTTATTTCAATGGCTGAAAATATTTTATTACTTAATACATGGTATGTAAACATTTTACTATAAATACATCTAATAATTACACCCATTTATTTTAATCACAATTTTTATTTTTATATATATCGTAGCTAAATAAACAAAAAGAAATGATAAAAAAGGGACTGATAACAAGAATACATAAGGAACTAAAGAAGCTGTTTGGAAAAAACATGATCAACCCTATTAAAGAGTGGAGAAGGCATTGAAAAAATACTCTCTAAAGATGACATACGAAGAGCCAAAAGGCATATGAAAAAATGTTCAACATCCCTCATAGTAAGGAAAATGTAGATCAAAACAGCAATGAGGTACCACCTAACCCCAGTCAGAATGTCTAAGATTAAAAAAAGAAAAAATGATGAGTGTTGGAAGGGATGTGATGAAAGGGGAACTCTTTTACATTGCTGGTGGGAATGTAAATTGGTCCAGCCACTGTGGAGAACAATTTGGAGATTCCTCAAAAATCTACAAATAGAACTACCATATGATCCAGCAATCCCACTCTTTGGTATCTACCCAACGGACAGAAGAATTCTTCATTGTAAAAGTGCTTGCACATCGATGTTTATTGCAGCACTATTCATGATGGCTAAGACATAGAACCAACTCAAATGCCCCATATGGATGAATGCATTGAAAAACTGTGGCACATATACTCTATGGAATACTATTCAACCATAAAAACCAACAAAAGCCTGGCTTTTGAAAGAAAGTGGAAGAATATGGAAGATTTACTGCTGAGTGAAGAAGCCAGGCTATGAAGGAGAGACATTTTATGACCCCACTTAATATATACCTAGTTTCTGCACTTTGTGACTGAAACTGCTTGACTAAAAGATATACAATGGATGGGTGTGAAAGCCAGATGAGGTGTGTGTGGAGGGTTGGGGCCTAGGGAAGGACATTTAGTGAAGGGATACAGAGGTAGAGCATTGACGGGATGGGGAGGTGTGGTGTTATATGTTGAAGATTTTTTGATCAATTGGACTGGGGAGAAATGTTACCATACTGAAATGTTCACTTTGTAAGCTAAACAATGTGATTGAATGTATATAACAGATCAACACACAGAAATCTATAGCATTTCTATGTATGAACAACAGGCAGACTGAGATAAAAATGAAAAATGTCAGAAAGAAAACTATGAGAAGCTAAAAAAAGTATTTGAAAATAACACAAAACAGTGTAAGGACATTCCATGGTCCTTGATTGAAAGAATTAATATAAAAAAATTGCAATTCTACCCCAATTAATCTACATATTTAATGTAATCCCAATAAAAGTACCAGACACATTCTTCACAGATCTAAAAAAGACATTCATAAAATTTGTCTGGAATCATAAAAGACCTCATATTGCCAAAGAAATCCTGCACATGAAGAGTGGAGTTTGCAACATCTCACTCCCAGATGTAAAAATATACTACAGAACTATGGTAATCAAAACAGCTTGGTGGGGACCAAAGGTTCGCTTGTTGGTTAAGGTGCTGGACATTCACACATGGCTGACCATTCTTCAAGTCCTGGACTTGGTGGCTTGTTTTCTCACTTTATCTCTCTCTGTCTCTCTCTGTGAGTCTCTCTCTGGTAAAGTTTAAATAAATGAATAAAGAAATAAAAAAAATAATTCTTAGAAAACAGCAATAACAACATCATGGTACTGACAGAAAAGCAGACAGGTAAACCAATGGAACAAAATCGAATCCCCAGGCTGAGAACTAGTGATTTCAGGGAAAAAATAGAAATAAATATTTTCTACTGATATTTCAGCCTGCACCACACAAACCCTAGTGGAGAGGCAAGGGGTAGGCCTTCAGAAGAAGACACCTGCATGGCTCCTGAGAACTAATGATTTCAGGGAATAAAGAGAAATAAAGATTTTCTACTCATAATTCAGTCTCCAGCCCACAAACTTGAGTGGTAGGAAGCCCCTCAAGCCCTCTCTGTGTCTCTGTATCTATTTATGTCTCTCTCCGCATCTGTCTCTGTCTTCTCTTTTTCCTTTTAAAAATTTTTAAAATTGAAGTATTTTCTCAGCTTTCAGCCCCTCATTTACCTTTACCTTGTTAATAATCCCCTCTATTTTTTCTCACTCAGAGAGACAAAGGCAGGCCTTATGAAGGAGACATCTTCATGGTTCCTGAGAATTAGCGGGTTTCTATTTTTTTGATATTTTTATAAAAATAATTTTTTAGTTGTTTGTTATTTTTTCCCTTTTTTCGGTTTCTTTGTTGTGGTTTTCTCTCTCTGTCTCCTTTTCTTTTAATTTTATCTCATCTCTCTGCTCTTCAATCTCCATTCACTGTGTTTCTAGACAGATCCAAATATTATTAGGGTTAACATACTCCTCAATATCTACTGAATCTGCTGTGCAAAGGTGATGGGGCCATGCAGACAACACAAGCTGGTAAAGAGACTGTCTCCCATGGCCTGGGCTGGGAAGAAACTGCGAGACAAGGCTGGCAGTTTACTAATTCTCCTTGTGTTGTTTTACTGGCCTGTAGTTAATTTCTCTGCTGTGAGTTTTACTGTTACTATGGTACCCTGCAAGGGTAAAATATCACCCCCAACCATTACAATAAAGCCACTTAGTGATCTTGTAGAAATGTAGTTCCCTAAAAAGAGGGCGGGAAGTTTGAGACTCCCCCACCTGTCTGTTTAAGCCAAAATTAACGTATGTTAGGTCAAATTAATATAAGCCAAAGTAGCATCAGTAGCATATGAAAACTGTTAGTTTAAGGCTAGTTTTATGTAAATACCCCTAGCTAGAGCTACAGGCCAAAGTTAGCTCGTGACTGGTGAGGACAGAATGAACAAACCTAAGGGCTCCAGAAAAAGATTAACTACCTTAGCTGGGAGCTCTTATCTAAAGCAACAGGCTTTCAACTACAAAGAGTTTCTCATCTATGTGCTGTTGACTATGAAAAACTGCTAATAAAACATCCTGTGTTGTCTCCTGAGCTACAAGATCATCTTCCTTTCCCATAAAGATCATAGACTCACCCTCTATTGTTGTAATATATAGATAGTCCATATATTAACTGTGTCTTTACTTAACAAGACAAGATTTCTATCTAAGTCTTTACAACCAGCAATGTTACCACCCTGGCCCGGGACTGAGACTATCAAAGATCCTGCAAGCCCCTTCTTCAAAAGACCCTTCCCAGTAATCAAGATCTAAGAAGAAGATACAACAGACAAACGGACTTCCTCATCCTACAAACTGTGATTGATTTTTTACCTAATCTGACAAGACAAACAGCATGTTTTATAATTATTGTTTCCATGCTTTGTATACCCTGTTCCTTAGAGTGGGTTTTTTACTACCCCTCACCCCCTTTTACTTCCTAAACATCCCTCAATAAGTACGCATGTCTTAATAGCCACGGGGCTGCAGCCCAGAGTTCTGCTCTGGCTGTGGCTGGCTGAGAACTTGCCAAGAGGCATTGAGGTCTTAGTCTAATTTTTGTTTCTGTTCACCTGCGCTGCCTCCTACGAGTCAACCCACATCTGCTGAGGCTAGACCCTGGCACAAAGGGATCAAAATGGAATGGCAAAGAGATTCGAGATCACCTCTTTCTGCATGCTCCTGAACGCTCAGATTGAACTTCAAGTTTGGGAAGAAACATAGTATTCACCAGATGACTAGAAATCAATGCAGGGCCACAAGAAATATGGGGAAGCAAGAAAATACCTCTCTTCCAAGGGACAATAATAGCTCCTCTTAATCCACAGATGGTTCAGTGCATATCAAGGGAATTTAGAATATTCATTATGGCAAAGCTAACAGAGATGAAAGAGAAGAGAGATGATGAACTGCAGAAGAGAAAGGAGAAAGAAGATGATGAGTTCCAGGAGTTGAGGAAATTCCTACAAGATCTAAAGGAGGAATTATACACTCTATAAAAGAATCAAATTGGCCTGTTAGAAGGCTATAATTCAGGAAGTCAAAATCTTCCTTGAACGTATTAAAAGCAGAGTGAACCATACAGAAAATAGAATCTCAGATGTAGAAGAGAAAATTACTGGCCTAGAAAAATCCACCAAAAAGACTGATAAAATTGCCCAAAATATGAGAATAATATGAGAAATACTAGATATCATCAAAGGTCCACACATCCTGATAATTAGTATCCCAGAAGGTGAAGAGACTAATTAGGACATTGATAATCTATTTGATGAAATCCTGCAAGAAAACTTTCCAAACCTAGAGGGCCACTAAAAGATTCAGTCCTGGGACCAGCAGTTAGCCCAATGGCTATGTCGCTGGACTTCCATGTAGTTGACCACAGTTCGAATCCTGGACCCAGTAGCTTAAACTTACACTGGGCACGTGTGCGTGTGTGCTCAAGATCCTGAGAAGAGAATGGAGGAGAAGGGATTGCAGTGTGGCCATGCCCCCTGGGGGGTGATTTCTCATTTTCTGTCTCTTTGTCTCTCTCTGTCTTTCTGTCGAGTGCATGCGCCCTATAGCAAAAACCTCTCAAAAAAAAAAAAGTTTCAGTACCAAGAAATACAAAGGACCCAAGAATACAAAGGACCCAATAGATCAACCCAAGGATATTCTCTCCAAAACACATTATAGCCAGATTGACTAAAACCACAGACAAAGACAAGATACTAAGATTGGCAAGGGAAACATGGCAAGTTACCTAAAAAGGATATCCCATCAGGCTCACAACGGACCTCTCCTGGAAACAATGCGAGTAAAGAAAGAATGGGAAAACATATTGAAAGTGTTAAGGGAAAAGCAATTTTAACCAAGCAAACTTTACCAGGAAAGATTATTCCTCATCTGGGAATAATAGACAAGAACATTCTCAGATAAACAAAACCTGAAAGAATTTACAAGCACCAGACCAGATCTCCAAGAAGTTCCCAAGGGAGTGCTATATCAAGAAAATTAAATACAGACACACAGAATTTAATTATAGAGATATGCCTGGAGTTGAATATCATATCTCAGAATTCAGCTGGGAAGATTGAACCACAACAGAAGATAGATTAAGTACATGTGACTGAACTGTTGAGATAGGATTTTATGACTTTTGACTGAAATATTGCTGATTTTCTTCTAGGCTTTGTTGACCAGTTTTAGGGATTTTTGTCTTGAGCTGATGCTACGTTCATGTACCTACTATTTGAACAGAATCCTAACCTGTTTCCTGGCTTTAAGTTTTAAGCACAGTTCCTTAGCATTTCTTTGATTTATTAAAGTTAAAACTGCTTTTCTTGAAATTACCAGCAGAACTTGCTATTGAAAATAGTTAGATTACTTAAGAAATTCTGTGATCAATAAAATGGGATGGGGGGGCAAGGATGGAAGACAACTCTAGACACTGGAGATAGTGTGAGAAGAGAATGGGAAAGGGCAGAGGGTCAGAAATAGGGGCTATATATATATATATATATATGTATATATATGTATATATATAATATATATATATATTACTAGAAATGGAGAAAAGTTATTAAAAATATCATGCATAAATAAGCCACTACATTTTGTATGCTGGGGCTATGCATAGGGAATAAGTGTAAATTAATTAATTAAAAAATAAGAAAAGAGTCCTCACATAAATTCCTAAACATACAGTCAACTGATTTTTGACAAGGGCTACCAGTCAATCTGGTGTGAAAAGAGAAACCTCTTAAACTAATGGTACTGGAAAAACTGGATTTTCTCCTGCAGAAAAATGATTCTGAACCCCTACCTCTTACCAGTGACAAGAATCAACTGAAGGTCAATCAAAGATCTAAACCTAAAATCTCAAACTGCAAAACTGCTCCTGGAAAACACTGGTGAAACTCTTAGAGACATTGGAATAGGCAAAGACTTCCTAAATAAGACCCCCAAAGCACAGTCCTTAACCCTTCAAATACTTCAGACTAAGAAGTTTCTGCATGGCAAAAGACACAGTAATTAGTGGGAATTGACAGCCGTCAGAATGGGAAAATGTTTTTGTAAACTATGCATTAGATAATGGACTGATCAACAGAATACACAAGGAAATCAAGCAGCTGTCCCAAAAAAGATGATCAAATCTATTTAAAGATGGGAGAATGAGTTGAAAAAAAATTTATATATTTTTTTTAAAAATACACACACACACACACACACACACACACACACACACACACACACATATATATATTTTTAATTTTTTTATACATTCAATCACATTATTTAGCTTTCAAAGTGAACATTTCAATACGTGAACATTTCTCCACAGTCCAGTTGACCAAAATATCTTCAACATATAACACCACACCTCCCCATCCCGTCAATGCTCTGCATCCATATCTCTCCTACAAATGTCCTTCCCTAGGCCCCAATCCTCCACACACACCACACCTGGCATTCACAACCATCTATTGTGCTTGTATAACATTTAGTCAATAAGTTTCAGTCATAGAGTGAAAAAATTTGGTATATATTAAGTGGGGACATACAATGTCTCTCCTTCATAGCCTGGCTTGCTTCATTCAGCAGTAAATCTTCCATATTCTTCCACTTTCTGTCAAAAGCCAGATTTTTTTTTTAAATGGCTGAATAGTATTCCATAGAATATATGTGCCACAGTTTTTCAATCCATTCATCCATATGGGGGCATTTGGGTTGATTTCATGTCTTAGCAATCATAAATAGTGCCACGATAAACATCGATGTGCAAGCACTTTTACAATGAAGAATTCTTCTGTCCTTTGGGTAGATACCAAAGAGTGGGATTGCTGGATCATATGGTGGTTCTATTTGTAGATTTTTGAGGAATTTCCGGATTGTTTTCCACAGTGACTGGACCAATTTACACTTCCATCAGCAGTGTAAAAGAGTTCCTCTCCCCCCCACCCTTTTCTTTTTTTTTTTTTTTTTTTTTTTTTTTTGGTAATCTTAGACATTCTGACTGGGGTTAGGTGGCATCTCATTGTGTTTTGAGCTGCATTTCCCTTACGATGAGGGATGTTGAGCATTATTTCATATGCCTTTTGGTGATTCGTATGTCCTCTTTAGAGAGTGTTTTCTTCAAATCCTTCTCCCATCTTTTAATAGGGTTGATCATGTTTTTTTCCAGTTTCTTTTGTTCCTTGTGTGTTCTGGTTATCAGTCCCTTATCTGATACATAATTTACAAAAATATTTTCCCATTCTGAGGGCTGTCAATTCACACTAATTACTGTGTCTTTTGCCATGCAGAAACTTCTTAGTCTGATGTAATCCCACTTGTCTATTTTAGGGATTATCAACTGTGTTTTGGGGGTCTTATGTAAGAAGTCTTTCCCTACCCCAATGTCTCCCAGAATTTCCTCAGTGTTTTCTAGAAGCAGTTTAATAGCTTGGGGTCTTAGATTTCAATACTTGATCCACCTTGACTTGATTTTTGTCAAAGATGAGAGGTAGGGGTTCAGATTCATCTTTCTACAGATGGAAATCCAGCTTTTCCAGCACCATTTACTGAAGAGGTTTTCCTTTTCCCGTTGGATTGACTGATACCCCTTGTCAAAAATCAGTTGACTGAATTATTGGGAATTTATTCCTGTGGACTCAATTTTGTTCCATTGATCCACATGTCTTTTCCTGTGCCAGTACCATGCTGTTTTGATTACCACAGCTTTGTAGTATATTTTTGGGTCAGGGAGTGAGATGCCGCTCACTTCACTCTTCTTGTGTAGAATTACTTTGGCAATACAGGGTCTTTTATTATTCCAGACGAATTTTATGATTGTCTTTTGTAGATTTGTGAAGAATGTGTCTGGTACTTTGATTGGCATTGCATTAAATAGGTAGATTAATTTGGGTAGAATTGCCATTTTGGTTACATTAATTCTTCCAATCCAGGAACAAGGAATGTCCTTCCACTTTTTTGTGTCATTTTGAATTTCTTTTTTTAGCTTCTCATACTTTTCTTGTGGAGGTCTTTAACTTCTTTGGTTAGATTTATGCCTAAGTATTTTATACGTTTGGTGGCGATGGTAAATGGAATAACTTTTTTTCAGTTCTATCTCTGTCTGCCTGTTGTTTGTATATAGAAATGCTATAAACTTCTGTATATTAATTTTGTATCCTGCAACTTTACGGTATTCATGCATTACTTCCAGAAAATTTTTTTATGAAAATCATTGATCTTCCATGTACACAATCATGTCATCTCCAAATAGAGATACTTTCACCTGTTCTTTTCCTATTTGGATGCCTTTAATTTTTCCCTCTTCTCTGATTGTGTTGGCAAGGGCTTTCAGTGCTGTATTGAGAAGGAGTGGAGAGAGTGGGCATCCTTGTCTTGTACCCGTTTTTAGTGGGAAAGCTTTCAGCTTTTCTTCATTCAGGGTGATATTTGCAATGGGCTTTTCATAGATAGCTTTTATCATGTTGAGAAATTACCTTTGTAAGCTGATTTTGCTGAGAGTCTTTATCATAAAGGGATGTATATTATCAAATGCCTTTTCTGCATCAATCGATATGACCATATCGTTTTTGTCTTTTTTTCCTGCTAATATGGTGTATTACATTTATGGTTTTGCGTATGTTGAAGCAACCTTGCATTCTTGGTATAAAGCCTACCTGATCATGATGTATAATCTTTTTTTTTTTAATAAGTTATTGGATATGGTTTGCTAGTGTCTTGTTGAGAATCTTTGAGTCTATATTCATCAGAGATATTGGTCTATAGTTTTCCTTCCTTGTCCTGTCCTTATCTGTTTTGAGGATAAGGGTGACAGAGGTTTCATAGAATGAATTAGGGAGAGATTCACCCTTTTGGATCTTTAGAAATTACTTGAGCAGAATGGGGGTTAACTCTTCTTTGAAAGGTTTTTAGAACTCAGAGTTGAAAGCATCAGAGCCAGGGCATTTCTTTGTTGGAAGGTTGTTTATTACTGATTCAATCTCCTGGCTTGTTATGGGCCTATTTAGACTTTCTATATCCTCCTGGCTCAATCTTGGTAGATTATACATGTCCAGGAATTTGTCCATCTTATCCATATTGTCTTGTTCTTGGCATATAGTTGTTCATAGTATCTTCTAATGATGTTCTGTATTTCTAATTTGTCTGTTGTTATATTTCCTGCTTCATTGCAGATTTGATTCACCTGGTTCCTTCCTCTCTTCTTAATAAGTCTCACTAGTGGTGTATCAATTTTGTTTATCTTTTCAAAGAA
>NW_006159708.1:2987278-3008813 GCF_000334495.1 Tupaia belangeri chinensis | reverse complement strand
TTTTTTTTTGATCATTTTGCTGTTGCTTCTCCAATTCTCTGAGGCATGATGTTAAGTGATCCATTTGCCTCCTTTCCGTCTTCCTCTTATGGGCACTAATTGCTATAAACTTCCCTCTTATGACTGCTTTTGCAGTGTCCCAAAGATTATGGAAACTCGTGTCCTCATTGTCATTAGTTTCCATGAATCTTTTTATTTTAGACTTTATTTCATCAGTAGTTGTGGAGTCATTCAATAGTAGGTTATTTAGATTCCATGTATTTGAGTATTTTTGAGAATTTCTCTTGAAATTAAACTCAAGTTTAATTCCATCATGGTCAGAGAAGATGCTGGAAATAGTTTCTATGCCTTTGAATCTGTAGAGGCTTGTTTTGTGTGATTTGGTCAATCTTTGAAAAGGTTCCATGTGGAGGTGAGAAAAAATGTATCTCGTGGTTTTTGGTTGGAAATTCTATAGATGTCTGTTAAGTCCATTTTATTTATGGTATCATTCAGATCCTTTATCTCTTTATCTTTTTTTTGTCTAGATGATCTGTGCTGAGGGGATAGTGCAGGGTTGAGGTCTTCAACAATTAGTGTATTGCAGTCTATCTCCCCTTTTAGTTCTAACAGTATTTCCTTCACATATTTGGGTGCTCCTGTGTTAGGTGCATAGATATTTATAAGAATTATGTCTTCTTTTTAAAATGCCCATCATGAAATACTTCTCAGACCAATCCAGTTGAGAATACTATACATGTCATCATCAACAGTTAATAACCCCTATCTGTTTCTCACTAACGTCCTGTCTCTCTATTGTTCACTTGCTATCTTTCTCTATCCTCTTCTCTTCACTTACCCCATTCCACACTGTCCTATTCTCATTAAGTACCTTCACTGTGTTTATGTCCTCCGAATTTTTGCTCTCTATTATAGAGTGCGGATAGTCGGTATATATTGAGTGGATACATACAATATCTTTCTTTCATAGCCTGGCTTACTTCACTCAGCAATAGATCCTCCATATCTGACCATTTTCTATCAAATTCCAGGGTCTTGTTATTTTTTATGGCTGAGTAGTATTCCATAGAGTATATATACCACACTTTTCCAATCCATTCATCAGTTTGTGGACATTTAGGTTGGTTCCATGTCTTGGCAATTGTGAATAATGCTGCAATAAACATGGATGTGCAAGCACTTTTCTGACTGAGCGTTCTCCTGTCTTTTGGGTAAATACCCAGAAGTGGGATTGCTGGATCAAATGGTAGTTCTATTTGTAGATCTTTGAGGAACCTCCATATTGTTCTCCACAGTGGTTGAACTAGTTTACATTCCCACCAACAGTGTAGGAGGGTTCCCTTTTCACCACATCCCCGCCAACACTTATCACTTTTTATATTCTTAATCTTTGCCATTCTGACAGGGGTTAGGTGGTATCTCATTGTGGTTTTTATCTGCATCTCCCTTATGATGAGGATGTTGAGCATTTCCTCATATGCTTTTTGGCTGTTCATATGTCTTCCTTAGAGATATTTTTGTTCAGCTCATTTTCCCATCTTTTAATTGGGTTAATCATTTTTTTTTTCACATAAAGCACTTGAGTTCCCTGTGCATTCTGGTCATCAGTTCCTTGTCTGAGGCATATTATTTTTTCTCCTAATCTCTTCTTCTTTTTTTTTAAATTTTTTCTTTATTTTTACATTTATTCACTACACGTCACTGTAGTATACAAAATAAATATTCCATCCAAAATACACTGTCTATTGGTGCAATTAATCACATCAACATACATTTTATCAACAAATAATTTTCCATTCCTTGTGTCTTGTATATTTTGCTTTTTTTTTTCCATCCTTGATTCCCTATGCCTAACCCTCTGTCCTGTCCAACACTCCTCCCACATTGTCTCTGGTATCCATGGTTGCTTTCTATGCCTTTCACCCCTATTTAATAGATTTGCTAATGAACTTAATTTGTCTAAATATTTGCAATAGTAAGCGCAGCTGATATATACATACACTTGAATTCATGTCTGACTTTAGGCATAAGCCTCAGTAAGTAGAATGAACATACTATGAAATAGTACCTAGCTGGGGCTATACAGCTTACTGTGGTCATCATATACAGTTCTGTTATTTATTTATTTTTTAATTTCGATAAGAGTTTTAGTGTTTGTTTTTTTTTTCTTCTGAAATTTTTTTTATTAGTTTACATTCATTCCCTGAGCATCATCACAACATACTAAATGTGGTTTTCCACCTAGAATAAACTGCATAGTGGCTTAATCATGCATGTTATCATCCATAATATTCCATTAATACTTTCATATATATGTTTTTTTATCCCATGTCTGACCCTCTGCCCTATTCCACTCTCTTATTACACTATCTCTGCTGTCTACAGTTGTCTTCAATTCCTTTTCCCCCAACATTTTGTTGATCACAGTAAGTAATCTAGCTGCTTTCAATAGCAAGTTCAGCTGGTGGTTTCAAAAGCAGTTTTGAACTGATAAGGATATTTCCTTGAAACTTAAAGCCCAGAAACAGGTTAGTATTCTGTTCAAATAGTAGGTACATGAATCTATTGACAGCTCAAGACAGGACAAAAATCCTTAAAACCGGACAACAAAGCTTAGAAGAAAAGCAGCAATACTTTAGTCAAGTCACAGAATGCTGTTTCATCAGTTCAGTCTCATGTACTTAATCTTCTGTTTCTGTTGAGGTTCGATCTCCCAGATTGAACTCTGGGATATAATATTCAACTCCAGACTTTGTCCCTACAATTAAGTTGCCCAATTTCTTAGTTTTTGAACTCTTATTTCTGTGTGTCTGCATTTAATTTTACTGACATAGCACTCCCTTAAGAACTTCTTGGAGATCTGGTCTGGTGCTGGTAAACTCTTTCAGGTTTTGTTTATCTGGGAATGTTCGTGTCTTTTCTTCCCGAATGAATGATAATCTCGCTGGGTACAGAATTTTGGGTTGAAATTGCTTTTCCCTTAACACTTTGAATATATTTTCCCATTGTTTCCTCGCTTGCATTGTTTCCACCAAGAGGTCTGCCATTAGTCTGATGGGATACCCTTTGTAGGTAACTTGCCTTTTTTCTCTTGTCAGTCTTAGTATCTTGTCTTTGTCTGTGGTTTTGGTCAATCTGGCTATAATGTATCTTGGAGAAGAACTTCTTGGGTTATTCTATTTGGGGTCCTCTGTACTTCTTGGGACTGAATCTTTGAGTGCCTCTCCAGGTTTGGAAAGTTTTCTTGCAGGATCTCATGGAATAGATTATCAATGCCCTTATGACTCTCTTCACCTTCTGGGATGCCTATTCTCCAGATATTTGGACATTTAATTGTATCTGGTACTTCTCGCATATTATTCTCAAATTTTTGGGCCATTTTCTCAGTTTTTGTGGTAGATTTTTCTAGGCCAGCAATTTTCTCTTCTACATCTGAGATTCTATTTTCTGTTTGATCTAGTCTGCTTTTAATACTTTCAAGGGAGATTTTGACTTCTTGTATTATAGCCTTCATCTCTAACAGTTCCATCTAATTCTTTTGTAAAGTATAAATTCCTCTTTTAGATCTTGCATGAATTTTCTCACCTCCTGGAACTCTTCAACTCCTTTCTCCTTCCTCTTCAGCAGTTCCTTGTCTCTCTTCTCTTCTATCTCCATAAATTTTGGAATTATGAATGTTCTGAATTCTTTTTTAGACATTTCCATGATTTCCATTGAACTGTGTGTGGATGAAGAGGAGCTATCCTTTTCCCTTGTGGGAGAGGTATTTTCCTGCTTCCCCATATTTCTTGTGGTCCTGAAGTGATTTCTAGTCATCTGGTGGATGGTTGGTTTCTTCCCAAACTTGGAAGTTCAATCTGACAGTTGAGGAGTGTTTTGAAAAGGAAACAGAGAGAGGGTAACTGTAGGAACAACAGCAAAAGAAAACGAAAAGAAACAAAGAAAAAGAAGAAAAATGAAGAGAAAAACTTTAACATAAAACTAAAAAAAATTAATATTCAAAAAATTTCAATAAAACCCAAAAATTAGAAAACAGCATGGCATTTGTGCTTATGTGCCATGCAAAATGGCTAGATCACAGGAGCCATGGAGCAGTCTCTTGAAGAAGGCCTGTTCTGTTCCCTTCTGCCTCTCCTGGGTTGGGAGAGGGAGAGGGGATTATTAACAAGATCAAGGGCTAGGAGAGGCCAACAGGTCCGGAAAAAGACCTCACCTTTAAAAAATTCTAAACAGCAAAAATTAAAAAAAAGAAAGACAAGATAGAGACAGAGACAGAGGTAGAGAGACACAAAGACAGATACAGAGACAGGAAGCCTGAAAGGGGTCTTCCTACTACGTGAGTTTTGTATGCTGGAGGCCGAATTATCAGTGGGACCTCTTCATTTCTTCGTTTCCCCCAAAATGGCTAGATTGCAGGAGCCGTGGAGTGGTCTTTTGAAGAAGGCCTATTCTGTTCCCTTCCACCTCCTTGTCTGAGGCATATTTAACAAAAATATTTTCCCATTCTGAGGGTTGTCAGTTCACACTTGTTACTGCATCCTTTGCTTTGCAGAAACTTCTTAGTCTGATATAGTCCCATTTGTCTATTTTAGGGATTATTGCCTGTGCTTTTGGAGTCTTATTTAAGAAGTCTTTGCCTACTCCAATGTTTCCCAGAGTTTCCCCAGCGTTTTTTACTAGTAGTTTTATTATTTGAGATCTTAGGTTCAGATATTTGATCCATTTCAAGTTGATTGTTGTTAATGGTGAAAGATGGGGGTTCAGTTTCATCTTTCTGCAGGTGGATACCCAGTTTTTCCAGCACCATTTACTAAAGAGGTTTTCCTTTTCCCATTGGATTGACTGATATCCTTTGTGAAAGATCAGTTGACTGTAAGCTTTAGGGGTTACTTCTGGGGTCTCTATTCTATTCCATTGGTTCATATGTCTGTGTTTATGCCAATACCATGCTGTTTTGATGACCACAGCTTTATAGTATATCTTGGGATCAGGGAGTGATATGCCTCCTACTCCATTCTATTCATCCTTTTACTAGAATCTAGTGTCCTTCTTTGTCTCTTCGAACAGTGTTTTTAATGTCAATTTTGTCAGAAATTAGTATCACAACTCCAGCTCTTTTTTGGTTCCCAATTGCATGGAAAACCTTTTCCCAACCCTTCACTTTCAGTCTATGTATGTCTTTATTGATGAGGTGGGTTTCCTGTAGGCAACAGATAGAGGGTCTGTGATTTTTTTTATTCATTCAGCCAGTCTGTGTCTCTTGATTGGAGAATTTAATCCATTAGCATTCAATTTTATTATTGATGTAACTGGATCTGTTGCAACGTTTAAGTTGGCCATTGTCTCAGTAGCCTTTTATTCCTTTGTTTCTGTCTGTCAGCTCTTTAGTTTTCCTGGAACAGTACTTTCTTCAGGGTTTCTTGAAGTGCTGGTCTGGTGCTGGGAAATTCTTTCAGGTCTTGTTTGTCTGAGAAGATTTTAATCTTTTTTTTTTTTTTTTGTTATATGAAGGATAATCTTGCAGGATACAATCATCTTGGTTGAAATTGTTTCTCTCTTAGCACTTTCAATACATCTTCCCATTCTTTCCTTGCTTGCATTGTTTCCATTGAGAGGTCTGGTGTTAGCCTGATGGAATGACTAACTGTATGTCACCTCTCATTTCTCTCTTGCCAATTTTAGTATCATGACTTTATCTGTGGCCTTTGATAGTCTGGCTAAGATGTGCCTTGGGGAAGATCTTCCGGGGTTGATTCTAACTGGGGTCCTTTATATTTCCTGGGTCTTGATGCTAGAGTGCCTCTCTAGACTCAGGAAGTTTTCTTCCGGGATTTCATGGAATAGATTTTCTGTGTGCTTATTCATTTCTTCACCTTCTGGGATGCCAATTATTCTGATATTTTTATGTCTTGTGGAATCTACTATTTCCCATATATTATTCTTTTTTTTTTTTTTTTACTTTCTCTATCTTTTTGATGGTTCTTTCTAGGTCAGAGGTTTTATCTTCTACATCAGAGATTCGGTCTCCAGTATGATCTAATCGACTTTCAATACTTTCAAGGGAATTTTTGATTTCCTCTATTCCAGACTTTATCTCTAATAGTTCCATCTGGTTCTTTCTCAGAGTGTCCATTTCTTCTTTCGTATCTTGGAATGACTTTCTCATCTCCTGTAGTTCGTTGTCTCATTTCTGTTCCAACTTGAAAAATTTGTTTACCATAAATGTTCAAAATTCTTTGTCTGACATTTTGGTAATATTGTCCATTAGCACAAAAGATGGAGGGGAGTAACTCTGTATCTTTGATGGAGATATATTTCCTTGATTATTCCTACTGGAGGGTCTTCTTTGACTTCTAGCCATTGGAACATGTACTAACATTTAAGTACTCTTAGTTGAATGTTTCACTAGCTAGGAATGTGTTTCCTTTTTGTTGGGAATTGACATCTGCCAAAGATTCTCTTCTGTTGTTTTAGTAAGTGTCATCTCCAAAAATATAGTCAGGTGTCTGAAGAGCAGAATCTCCTTTTCCATAGCTGGTTTGGTATAAGGGAGGAACCAATATAATTTTATATGACTAGAAAATTTCAGATCTCTGATTCTAGACCTAGATAGTCCCTCTGACAAAATGGAAGAAGAGAAGATAATATAAGTGAAAAGAAAGGAGGAGAAATGGGAATTAAGAAAAAGTCACATGCCGATGTGGGCAGTGTTGTCCCCTTGGTGGCCAGGTGCATTCAGATGTACCAGACTGCTGGCTGCTACAGCCAAAGGGGCAGTCTGTACAGAGAGGGAGAGGAAGAAACCCATGAAAGAATGGGGGACAGTAACAAAACAAAAAATGTAGGAACTTTCTATCTATCTTCGTGCCTGGGGGGATCCTGGACTGGGGGTCTGGATGGGAGTCAGTGGGGGCAGTGTTGCCCCCTGCAATCTCACCAGGTACCTTCAGATGAACCAGGCTGCTGGCTACCACAGCCAAAGGGACAGTCTATGGAGAGAGGGAGAGAAAGAAATTTACAAAAGAATACAGGACAGTAAAGAAGAAAAAAAAAAAAAAAAGGAAGAACTTTCTACCTGCTTGTGGGTCTGGGTGGATCCAGGGCTGGGAGTCTGGATGGGAGACAGTGGGGACAGTGTTGCCCCCTGCTGGCCTGGTGCCTTCTGATGTATGTACCTGCTGGCTGCTACAGCCAAAGGGGCAGTCTCTGGAGAGAGGGAGAGGAAGAAACCCACAAAAGAATGGGGAACAGTAAGGAAAAAATAATGGAGGAACTTTCTAACTGCCTATGGGTCTGGTGGATCCTGGACTGGGGGTTTGGATGGGAGTCAGTGGGGGCAGTGTTGCTTCATGTTATTTTGCCAGGTGCCTTCAGATGTATCAGGCTGCTGGCTGCTACAGCCATAGGGGCAGTCTGTGGAGAGAGGGAGAGGAAGAAACCCACAAAAGAATGGGGAACAGTAAGGAAAAAATAATGGAGGAACTTTCTACCTACCTATGGGTCTGGATGGATACTGGACTGTGAGTCTGGATGGGAGTCGATGAAGGCAATGTTGCCACCTTGCTGGCCAGGTGCCTTCAGATGTACCAGGCTGCTGGTTGCTACAACCAAAGGAGCAGTCTGTGGAGAGAGGGGGAGGAAGAAACCCACAAGAGAATGGGGGACAGTAAGGGAAAAGAAAAAGAATTTTCTACCTGCCTACAGGTCTGGGTGGACTCTGGACTGGGGGTCTGGATGGGAGTCAGTGGGGGCAGTGTTACCCCTTGCGATTTCACCAGGTGCCTTCAGATGTACCATGCTGCTGTCTGCCACAGCCAAAGGGGCAGTCTATGGAGAGAGGGAGAGGAAGAAACTTACAAAAGAATGGAGGACCAAAAAAGAAGAAAAAAAAAATGGAGGAACTTTCTATCTGCCTACGGGTCTGGGTGGATCCCGGACTGGGGGTCTGGATGGGAGTCAGTGGGGGCAGTGCAGCCTCTTGTGATTTCGCCAGGTGCCTTCTGATGTACGTGCCTGCTGGCTGCCACAGTCAAAGGGGCATTTTGTGGAGAAAGGGAGAGAAAGAAATTTACAATAAAATGGGGGACAGTAAAGAAGTAAAAAAAAAAAAATGAAGGAACTTTCTACCTGCCTATGGGTCTGGGGGGATCCTGGACTGGGAGTCTGGATGAAAGTTGGTGGGGGCAGAGATGCCCCCTTGCTGGCCAGGTGCCTTTAGATGTACCAGGCTGCTGGTTGCTGCAGCCAAAGGGCAAGTCTGTGGAGAGAGGGAGATGAAGAAAACCACAAAAGAATTGGGGACAGTAAGAAAAAAAAGGAGGAACTTTCTACCTGCCTACGAGTCTGGGTGGATCCTGGACTGAAAGTCTGGATGGGAGTCAGTGGGGACAGTGTTGCCCCTTGAGATTTTGCCATGTGCCTTCAGATGTACCAGGCTGCTGGCTACTACAGCCAAAAAGGCAGTCTGTGGAGAGAGGGAGAGGATGAAATTTACAAAAGAACGGTGGACAGTAAAGAAGTTAAAAAAAAAAGGAGGAACTTTGTACCTTTCTAAGGGTCTAAGGGGATTCTGGACTGGTGGTCTGGATGGGAATTGGTGGGGGCAGTGTTGCCTCCTGCTGGCCTGGTGTCTTCTGATGTATGTGCCTGCTGGCTGCTACAGCCAAAGGGGCAGTCTCTGGAGAGAGGGAGAGGAAGAAATGCACAAAAGAATGGGGGATAGTAAGGAAAAAAAATTGAGGAACTATCTACCTGCCTATGGGTCTGGGCGGATCTTGTACTGGGGGTCTAGATGGGAGTCAGTGGGGGCAGTGTTGCCCCTTGGGATTTCACCAGGTACCTTCAGATATACCAGGATGCTGGCTGCTACAGCCAAAGGGGCAGTCTGTGGAGAGAGGGAGAGGAAGAAACCCACAAAAGAATGGGGGAGAGTAAGGAAAAAAAATAAAGGAACGTTCTACCTGCCTGTGGGTCTGGATGGATCCTGGACTGGGGGCATGGATGGGAGTCAGTGGGGGCAGTGTTTCCCCTTGTGATTTCGTCAGGTTACTTTAGATGTATCAGGCCGCTTGCTGCCACAGCCACCTGGGCAGTCTGCCTACTGGTCTGGGTGGATCCTGGACTGGGGCTCTGGATGGGAGTCAGTGGGGGCAGTGTTGCACCTTGCGTTTTTGCCAGGCGCCTTCAGTTGTACCAGGCTGTTGGCTGCCACAGCCAAAGGGCAGTCTGCTTATGGGTCTGGGTATTTCTTGTACTGGGAGTCTGGATGGGAGTCAGTGGAGGCAGTGTTGCCCCTTGTGATTTTGCCAGGTGCCTTCAGATGCACCAGGCTGCTGGCTGCTACAGCCCCCATTTATACCAATCTTACTGAGTGTTTTAAGCATAAAAGGATGTTGTATTTTATCAACTGCTTTCTCCTCATAAATTGAGATGATGATATGGTTTTTATCTTTATTTATTTTTTATCTTTCTTTCTGTTAATATGATGTATTACATTTTTAGTCTTCCGTATGTTGAACCACCCTTGCATCCCTGGGATAAAGCCTACCTGGTCGTGATGAATAATATTTGTTATATGTTATTGGATACGATTTGCGAGTATCTTGTTGAGAATTTTTTCATCTATATTCATCAGCGATATTGGTCTGTAGTTTTCCTCTTTTGTCATGTCCTTATCTGTTTTGGGGATGAGGATGATGGAGGCTTTATCAAATGAATTTTGAAGGTTTTCTACCTTTTGAACCTTTAGAAATAATTTTAGTAGTATAGGGGTTAACTTTTCCTTAAAAGTTTTGTAGAATTCAGAAGTGAAGCCATCTGGACCTTGGCTTTTCTTTTTTGGGAGTTTATTTATTACTGATTCAATCTCCTGGCTTGTTATGGTTCTATTCAGGTTACCTATATCCTCCCGATTCAATCTTGGTAGATTATATGCATCCAGGAATTTGTCCATATCCTCCATGTTATCTTGTTTGTTGGCATATAGTCACTCATAGTATTCTCTAATGATATTTTGTATTTATGCTATGTCTGTTGTAATATTGCCTGTTTCATCACATATTTGATTAATCTGGTTTCTTTCTTTCTTCTTCTTGATCGGTCTAGCCAATGGTGTGTCAATCTTGTTAATCTTTTCAAAGAACCAGGTAAGATGATAAGTTATCTATTTGCCATCTTTTCATCCTTTTCTTATGTGCACTAATTGCTATGAATTTCCTTCTTATGACTGCTTTTGCTGTGTCCCATAGATTATGGACACTTGTGTACTCATCATCATTTGTTTCCATAAATATTTTGATTTCAGCCTTAATTTCTTCAGTAGTGAAGAAGTCATTCAGAAGTAGGTTGTTCATTTTCCATGTTTATGTATTTTCAGGATTGTTTCTTGAAATTAATCTTGAATTTAATTCCATCATGGTCAGAGAAGATGCCATATACTGTTTCTATGCCTTTGAATCTGTAAAGGATTTATTTGTGTCCTAACATATGATCTATCTTTGAGAAGGTTCCATGCTGAGGTGAGAAAAATGTATATGTTGTGGATGTAGGCTGGAAAGTTCTATAGATATCTGTCAAGCCCATTTGATTTATAGTATCATTTAAGTCCTATATCTCTGTATTTATTTTCTGTCTAGAAGTTCTGTCTAAAGCAGATATTGGGGTGTTGAGATCTCCAACAATTATAATCTTTCTCCGTATCTCTCCTTTTAGCTCCACAAGTCTTTCCTTCACATATTTAGGTGCTCTGGAGTTGGGTGTGTAGATATTTATAAAGATTATATCTTCTTGCTGGATTACCCCATTTACTAATATGTAATGCCCTTCTTTGTCTCCTTACAGTGTTTGTCTCGAAATCTATTTTGTCTGAGATCACTATTGCTACTCCAGCCCTTTTTGATTTCCATTTGCATGGAATATCTTTTTCCAGCCCTTTTCTTTTAGTCTATGTATGTCTTTATCAATAAGGTGAGTTTCTTTTAGGCAACAGATAGAGAGTTTCTGATTTTGTATTCATTCAGCCAGTCTCTCTCTTAATTGGAGAATTTAAGCCATTGATAATGTAATTATCGATATTTCTGTACCTGATCGTATCATTAAATGAGCAATGTTTTTCATTGCCTTTTTTCTTGTGTAACTGTCTGTCTGATTTTTTAGTTTTCCTGGTATAGTACTCCCTTCAGAACCTCTTGATGAACTGGTCTGGAGTTGGTAAATTCCTTCAAATTTTGTCAGTTCGAGAATGTTTTTTATCTTTTTTTCCAATATGAAAAATTATCTTGCCGAGTATAGCGTTCTTGGTTGAAATTATTTTTTGCTCAACACTTTGACTATGTTTCCTCATTCTTTCCTTGCCTGCATTGTTTCTGCCCAAAGAATCGATGATAGTCTGATGGAGTGACCTTTGTAAGTAACTTTATGTTCCCCTCTTTAGTATCTTGACTTTGTCTGTTGTTTTTGCCAGTCTGGCTATGATGTGCCTTGGAGAGGATCTTCTTGGGTTGATTCTACTCGGGGTCCTATGTATTTCTTGGGTCTGGATATTTGAATGCCTTTCTAGATTTGGAAAATTTTCTTCCAGGATTTCATGGAATAAATTATCTAGGCCCTTATTATTTTCTTCCTCTTCTGGAATACCAATTATCTGGATGTTGGGGCACTTGATGGTATCCAGTATTCCTCATATGTTATCCTCATTTTTCATGGTTGTTTTCTCAATCTTCTTGATATGTTTTTCTAGGTCAGATGTTTTATCTTCTACATTAGAGATTTGATCTTCTGCCTGGCCTAACTTACTTTTAATACTTTCAAGGGAGGTTTTGATTTCCTGTATCACATTCTTCAATCCTAGCAGTTCCATCTGTTTCTTGTTTAAGGTATCCATTTCTTCTTTCAAGTCATGAAAGGACTTCCTCATTTTCTCTAGTTCCTTTCTTTTTTTCTCTTCCATCTTAGTTAGTTTGGTCACTACAAATATTCTGAATTCCTTATCAGACATGTCCACAACGTCCATTGTATTGACTGTGGGTGATGTAGGCTTGATGATTTCCCTTGAGGGAGAGGCCTCTTGTTGGTTGCTCATATTTCTTGAGCCTCTGTGATTGTTCCTAGTCATCAGGTAATCTATATGTTGCTTCCTAACTTATTTAAGTTAACTCTGAGTGTTAGAAGTTGTACAGGATTAGAAAATTGATGATTTCCCTTATGGTTGGCCTACCTGTTGCTCACAATTACCATTAACTGTTGCCACTAGTCCTGGATGGCCCAATGTCCTCCCTGTTTTTAAAGAGTGGTGAGTCTCCAACTGACCTAATAAGCAACACCTCAAGTGCAACCAAAAGTAAAACAATAAAGAAAATTGTGTGGCACATTTTGCGTGCCGCATGTTATTCAAATCACCAAAATTCAGAGAATCAAAAGGGTAGTGGGGAAGGGCCAGAGGATAAGTGACAGGACCGGGTTGGTTGGGCCTGCAGCCTCAGTCCCCCTGGTGTCTGGAACTGCTGACTGGCTTGATCTGGTTTGCGGTTGTGGTGGGGTGTGAGTTTGTTTCAATGTCCCATACAACCAACCTGGGGTCCAAGGAGGAGGAAGGGTGGGGTTGTGCAAAATTCCAGAGAGCTTGAGCCTGCAGTCTCAGGCCTCCTGGTGTCTGCCTGGTGTGTTTTAAGCCACCAGGTCCAGGACTTGAACTGTGGTCAACTATGTGAAAGTCCATCACAATAACCATTCCGCCCTCTGCTGGTTCCACTATGTTAATGTCTTTAACCAACTAATATGTATTCATACTGAGAAAATTCATTTGTTATGCTGTAATGATACACAGTGATTGAATTTTTAAAAATCAATCAATTAATAAAAACAAAACAAAACAAAACAATCACAGGTCTCTGTTTAATAGAAAAATACTTTCTTGAATTCTGGTTGAAAGAATGAGCTGGAGTTGTGTCTGTGCTTAATGATGATATTGGCTCATGCAATCCCAATGTACACATTAAAGAACAAATTACAGTTCCATTCTCAGATAACCATTTCACACTCCAATGTTTTCCTGGGCCAATAATCATTGCTAAGCAAGGATTGAACATTTTAAGCCTGGTGTTTACTTGCTACTATTCTCTGGGTCCAGAAGAAAGTGGAATAAATGTGTCAGCAGAAATGTTTGTTAAAAAGCAAGAATGCTTAACTTCATACTTTTATTTAGCCACATTGGGATATACTCATCAAAAAAAATTGGGGGGAATAAATTTTCTTAAAAAGATTTCAGCTTAGTATTTATTGTACACTTACTGCAGGCAACTGCTGAGCCCTCAAAATACAAGCTTGGTAATGCACAACTTCACTTTCATAGACTGTAGAGATATTCTAATTGTATAAACAAATTTTGTGGAAACATGTAGGTGAGAACAGTAATTTGAGTGGGTGAGAAAGGACACTAGAGGGTTATGGATATTTTGCCTACACATAAAGTTCACAGAATGTTGAAAACATGGCCAACCTTAAAAATCTCATATTTCAATTGATAACCTTAATAGCTTTTAGACATCATGCCTCACCCATCATTTTACCCCTGCCTTCATTTCTGTTTTGGTTATGTGATACTTGCAGTGCCTTCATTCTCTCTACTATAGTTTATTTGTCTTCCTATACGCTACAATTGAACTTTTCTGGAGGAGTATTTTATCTATTTAAATAGCATGAAAGATCCAATTGATTCAATAACTTTATTCATAGAAATTGATACTAAGGGCACTAGGGATGCTTTTAATATGTTAAATTGTTACACCTATTCACATAAAATTTTTATTTTATTTTATTTATTTTTTTTGGAGAGCTTTTTGCTATATGGTGCATGTGCTCACCAGACATACAGAGAGAGACAGAAAGACTGAAAGCGAGAAATCACCCCCCAGGGGAGATGGCCACGCCACAATCCCTTCTCCTCCATTCTCCTCTCGAAATCTTGGGCATGTATGCACATGTGCCTGGTGTGAGTTTTAAGCCACTGGGTCTGGGACGTGAACCGTGGTCAACTACATGGGAGTCCAGCGACATAGCCATTACGCTAACTGCTGGTCCCTTCACATAAAAAAATTTAAACAATTAGCAATTGAGAGCTGTTAGGTGCTTTAATGTAATCCATAATAAATTATGAAACCATTAAAATTTGTTTTTCAAGGAATAGTTAATAACAAGGTAAATAACATATGCTCACCAAATTCTATGTCACTGCAGTGAAAGCAAGCATCTTGTTGACTAGGTAAAAAGTAGTTGGTGTATGTGTATACTTTAGTACAATTTTAAAAATACTGTAATTATTAATTTCAGAACTTCAGAATTTGAATAGATGCCAGAGTTGTCTTCTTTTATCATATGAGAAAGGAAAATTTCTTTGAATATTATTCGAAGCCTAGATGATTTCCCATAGCTATATTCCTCCAGATCACTCTGTAGAGTCTTCAAAATTCAGAAAACACAGAAAAGCTTTAATTCAGCCTTTTAGAGAAGACATTCCAGCTCACATTATCTCATCAACAAAAGAATGTTGGTGACAATCACAATGCAAGAGTGAAGAAGCTGTTTCTTTACAGAATAGTTATTCCATATGTCTACTTCTGCTGCTACTGTTGGCTCACCTTGTTCAAGTCTACACTCACAATTTGACCTGATTGTGAATGTTCTGCTTGAATTTTAACTAATGTTTCCTGAAGATCAAAGCCAGAATTCTGAGCAAGAACCTTGGGAATAACGAGTAATGAATCCACAGATGCTTGGACTCCAAGCTGGGCCCTGCCTTTTAGTTTTTATTTTATTAGGGCTTGTGCCATGACTACTTCTAGCACACCAGCACCTGGAACCATGCAGCCATCATCAATAGCATTTTTGACAGCCTTTAAGCCATCTCTTATTGGATCTTTGATTTGAGTTAGTATGTGCTTGTTTGGCCCTTTGACCAATAATGCAACAGAATAAGGATTGCTAAATTTCTTAATAAAGGTAAACTTCTCTTCTCCCAACATGTACTCATACACAAGTCCTGTATGTTCCAAGAAATCAGGATTTAGGTCATCAAGAGAATTTAGAGCTACCTCACCACAAGCAAGAGTAGTCTGCATCTCCATACTTCTCCTTTTAGCTTTTGTGAGAGCTATGGTGTTTTCTTTTGCAAGAGCATCCAAGGGAAAAGGGTTAATTCCTTTTGATTAATATCAACAAATCCTTTGTATGAATCACTACAGATTTTCTTTTTCAGTTCTAGTATATTTTAACTCTATCTTCAATAACGTTTATTTCAATTTTCACTAGTTTCTCTCTTTCTTCTGCACGCTTGTAAAAAAAGCCAAAATCCATTTTTTTCTTCTTCATGTTCCTATGACACATTGCATGTGAGTATGTATGCATCTTCTACTCTTTTCTTCATATCAGGATGCTATGCTCCATAGTCAAAAACAAGTCCTCTGATTAAGCTTGTAGCAGTTTAAGATTTACGTTTAATCTCCATAATCTCCATGAAGATGTCAGTAGGCTCATTTTGTTTGTTTGTTTTTATTTTTTTTAGCAGTCAAAATGGAGTCCACTATTGGCCTTTGTTCAAAAATCTGCAAAGTTCACCATGAACTTTAGTATGAAGAGATCTGGCCACATCTAGAAGTGTTTTTGTGTCCATTTCTCTGCCTACTTTGACTTGTTCAAGAAACTGAATGGCCTTTTCCTTTGCAACTGCAAATACTTCAGTGATTATTCTGTGATGTAGACCTTTAGAAATGTAGAGATCTGAATGTTTCAGCAGCTCTCCAAACAATGAGAACATTGTAAGTAGTACCATCACCAGTTATGTCATCCTGGACTGTTGCTATTTTTGCTATTAAAGGGGATGTTTGGTGTTGAATTTGCATTTTGTGAAGAAGCACATTGCCATCTTTGGTTAGTTTGATGTCACTGGTGCCAGAAACAAGCATCTTTATGGTGCCCTTAGCCCCAAGTTGGTCCTCCACACGTCTTACAGTCCCTGCACCAATGTTGACTGCTAGCAATGCATGGGCTTGGGTCACTTTGGCCTTAGGGTTCAGAATCTTCATGGCCACCATAGCTGCCCCAGTTGAGGAAGAGGAGACCCAACATGCACAATGCCCAGAGCCTGCTTGGAGTGACTGGCCAAAGAAATGACATTTTAAAAATGGAAAAATGATGCCAGCAGGTGGCTTGGGAGCTGAGGTGCTGGACTCCCACATGGTAAACTATGGTTCAAGAGGCTTGAAAAATCACACCAGGTGCAGTTGTGTACATACCCAAAGTCTGGGAGTAGAATGGAGGAGAAGGGATTGCAGCATTTCCATAACCCCTTGGAGGTGATTTCTCATTATCTCTTTTCTCTCTCTTTCTGGCATGTGTACATACCCTATGACAAAAACCTTCAAAATGAAAAAAAAATAGTTATTGTAAATAATGCTGCAATTAATATTGACGTGCAAGCAATTTTTCAACTAAGCATTCTTCTGTCTTTTGGGTATATATTAAGAGTGAGATTGCTGGATCATGAACACATACAGTGGAATGGATTGAAAATGTGTGCCACATATACTCTATGGAATACTACTCAGGCATAAAAAACAAGACCTTGGCTTTTGACAGAAAGTGGATGAATATGGAAGACTTATTGCTGAGTGAAATAAGCCAGGCTATGAAGGAGAGATTCTGTATGTCTCCACTTAATATATATGGACTGTTCACACTGTATGGCCAAAACTAAATGACTAGAGGATATAGAAACATAGAAAATGGTTATACATACCAGATATGTATGGGAAGAGGATGGGAGAAGGAGGAGAGTCTGAGGAAAGACACTAAGGGGAAAAATAGAGAGGCAAGACATTGTTGGGACAAAAAAAAATGGGTTATTATTTGTTGACAATAACGTGTATAGTATTCCCAACTGGACTGGTGAGAAATGTATTCATGTTGGAACATTCACTTTACAGGATAAGTGACATGCAATTGAATTTATAAGAGAAATTGAAATAAAAATATTTAAAAATAAAAAATAAATTTAAGTTACTATTACTTCTAAAAGATATGATAATCATGAACTATTTAAGAGTATCAACTGAAAACCTATTAGCAATGGTATAAAAGGCAGGAAGACAGGTTAAACACAGTTTAGTTAATTTTACATAATAAAATATGTTGACCCCAAAAAATCACACTTATGAGAAAGTTGTCAGAATCAAAATAGGGTCACTGACACCAAAATTCTGACAAATAAATAATCATGGAGAGCCCCAGAAAAAAGATTCTTACACGAGTACACCAGATTACAAGAACCCTCACGAAGACTGACAGAAATATGACTTTGTACAAATGCCACTACAACCTGGCACAAAAACAATACTTCTGCCAGGATATCTCCCTGGAAATTGCCTCTCCTATTTTGGACTGAATCACTCTTTTTATTGATCCTGTTAGCCAAAGATAATTTTCCCCAAAACAATTTATGTAATTCCTCTCGATTTTTTTTAAACTCCCTGTCAAGAAGAGAAAAGGGAAAAACAAAAAACCAAAAAACAACTCCCTGTCTTAAGTCTCTGCATATACCCATGGTTCACTATGGCAAGCAAATTCCATCTTGCAATGTCATTCCTGTATGTGGAGGGCACTGCATATGGAAGCCATCTTGAGCTATCTGCCATCTTAAGCTATCCACCATCTTGGAAACCATCAGGCTTAACTTCCTCACTGAGAAACCATTTCTCAGAAATCTTTTGACCAACCGTTCTCCCCGGAAGTGGTTGGGTTTCTAGGCAACGGGAGAGATCTACCCCCATCAATGATTGGTTCATGCTGTTCTATCTCATTTGCATTTCGGGCAACCAATTGGTGCCCACCAGCTGTATATAACTCGCCATTTTTCCTCAATAAATGGAAGACAGAAGAAGAAGAAGACTTGATCAACACCTCGTATTGTGTGTGCGTGTGTGTTTGTCCCATCTCTCACTCCCTCCCCCAGGAACCTGTTCGAGTGTCCTGCGGTCCTGCGAGTCGGGGCACCTGAATAAATACTTTTTTTTTTTTTTTTTTTTGGGGAGGTTTTTGTTTTTTTGGAGAGGTTTTTGCTATAGGGCATGTGTGCTCACCAGACAGACAGAGAGAGACAGAGAGAAAGCGAGAAATCACCTCCTGGGGGGATGGCCACACTACAATCCCTTCTTCTCCTTTCTCCTCTCAGGATCTTGGGCATTCACACACACTCGCCTGGCATGAGTTTAAGCTGCCAGGTCTGGGACTCAAACTGCGGTCAACTCCGTAGGAGTCCAGCGACATAGCCATTATGCTAACTGCTGGTCCCATAAATACATTTCATTTTAAAGACTCTTTCTCAGTGTCTGATATTTAAAGGTTGTTGATAATAACACCAAAAAGAATAATACCAATAAATAAATTTTAAAAGAAATAATGCAGAACACATATAAAAGAATTCTCAAACTTTATTAAGAGAGACCAGCAGTTAGCGTAATAGCTATGTTGCTGGAGTCCCAAGTAGTCAACTGTGGTTTGAGTCCCAGACCCAGTGGCTTAAAATTCATGCTGGGGGCATGTGTGTGCATGCCCCAATATCCTGAGAGGAGAATGGAGGGGAAGGGATTGCGGCAAGGTCACCCCCCCAGGGGGTGATTTCTCGCTTTTTGTCTCTCTGTCTCTTTGTGTATGGTGAGCGCGTGCACCCTATAGCCAAAACCTCTCCAAAAAAGAAAAATATAAAAGCTTTATTAAGAGATGTAAGGAAAATTTCAGGGGACCAGCAGATGGCATAATGTATATATTGCTGGAATCCCACACAATCCACCACAGTTCAAATACCAGACCTGGTGGCTTGAAACTCATGCTGGGCATTACTGCATGTGTTCCTAAAGCCATGAGAAGAGAATTGAGAAAGGGAATGCAGTGTGGCCATCCTCCCTGGGGGCTGATTTTTCATTTTCTGTCTTTCTGGTGAGCACACACATTCTATTACAAAAATCTCTCTCTCTCTCAAAAAAAAAAAAGATTTCAGTAGATGGTAATGTGTATCTTATTCTTAGAGAGCAAAACCCCATAGTCTAAAGATGTCAGTTCTATCTAAATTAATCTACAAATTTTATATCTTAATTTGATTCAAAATGTCAACAAAGCAGTCAGGCTATGGTGCAGTGTTAATGCAACTGAACCCAAAGAGAAAGGTCCTGGATATGTGTCCCAAAGTCTCCCTGTGCATGTCGGGTTCACAATCCCATAGCCTAGGGTGGTTGCTGCATGTTATACACCATAAAAACCCTTATGCCATGAAGAACCTATTGGATTTTGTATCTGTCTGTCTCTCTCTTTCTCTTATGGAAGAAATGAATAAATTTAGGATTTAATAAAGCTTTTGTTTTTTGAGTGATTTTTACTATAGGGCATGTGCACTCACCAGAAAGACAGAGGGAGACAGAGAGACAGAAAGCGAGAAATCACCCCCCCAGGAGGGATGGCCATGCCACAATCCCTTCTCCTCCATTCTCCTCTTGGGAACTTGGGCATGCACACACACACATCTGGCATGATTTTAAGCCACCAGTTCCAGAAGTTGAACTGTGTTCGGCTACATGGGAGTTCAGCGACATAGCCATTAAAAAATCTGGAAGATTTTTTAAAATTTATTTTATACACTCAATCACAATACATCACTTAGGTTGTGAAGTGAATTTGCCCAACATGAATACATCTCACACCAGTGCAGTTGAGGATATTATACACATTATCATCAACAGACAGCAATTCATTTTCGTGTCCTATAAATGTCTTGCCTCTCTTTTTCTCCATAATTTCTTTCATATCCTCCCTCTTCCACCTTCTTACCACGCTGTCCCCAGTATCCATAACCATTTTACATGCTTCTATATCATCTAATATTTTAGTTTCCATATTAGAGTATTGACAGTTGGTACCTATTAAGAGGAGATATACAATGTCTCCTTCATAGCCAGGCTTCTTCACTCAGCAGTAAATCTGCCAATTTCATCCACATTCTATCAAATGCCAGGATGATTTTTATGACTGAATAATATTACATAGAGTATATGTGCCACACTCATTCTATTTTTTTGTTCATGGACATTTAGGTTGGTTTTAAGTCTTAGCAATTGTGAATAATGCTGCAAGCATTTTTCTAACTACTGAGCATTCTTCTATCCTTTGGGTAGATACCTAGGAGTGGAATTTCTGGATCACATGATATATATATATATATATATATATGTAATTTTTGCTATAGCATGTGTGTGCTTTCCAGAAAGACAGAGAGAGACAGAGAGACAGAAAGCAAGAAATCACCCCTCAGGGGGATGGCCATGCTGCAATCCCTTCTCCTCCATTATCCTCTCGGGATCTTGGGCATGCATGCACACACGCCAGGCATGAGTTTAAGCCACCAGGTCCAGGACTCAAACCGTGGTCGACTACATGTGAGTTCAGTGACATAGCCATTATGCTAAACTGCTGGTCCTGTACTTATCTTTTTAAAGTTAACATTCAACATTATTATTGATCTTTCAGAACTTCTCAGTATTATTAAGTTGGCCTTTTTCTTGATACTTTTTTGTTCTCTTACTTGTCTTTCTTTAGTTTTCTTGGTATAGCACTCCCTTCAGAACTTCTTGAAAAGCTGGTCTGGTGTTGTTAAATTCTTAGAGATTTCATTTATCTGAGAATGTTTTTTAAAATCTTTTCTCCCTATATGAAGATAATTTTGCCAGATACAGTATTCTGGTTGAAATTGTTTTTCACTTAACATTTTAAATATGTTTTTCCATTCTTCCCTTGCTTGCATTGTTTCTGATGAGAGGTCTGATGTTAGCCAGATGGGATATCCCTAGAAAGTAACTTGACATTTTTCTCTTGCCAATTTTAGTATCTTATCTCTTTCTGTGGTTTTGGCCAATTTAGTATGACGTGCTTTGAAGTTCTTCTTGGGTTGATTCTATGTGGAGTCTGTTGTATATCTTGGGTTTAGATCTTTTAATGCCTCTCTAGAGTTGCAAACTTTTCTTCCAGGATTTCATGGAATAGATTATCAATGCCCTGATTAGTTTCTTCATCTTCTTGTTTATCATTTATCCAGATGTTTGGGCATCTAATGGTATCTAGTATTACTTGTATATTATTCTCATTTTTGGGGTTATTTTCTCAGTCTTTTTTGGTGAATTTTTCTAGGTCAGGTGTTCTATCTTCTACATCTGAGATTCAATCTTCTGCATGATCTAATCTGCTTTTAAATACTTTCAAAGAAAGTTTTGATTTCCTGTATTATAGCCTTTATCTCTAACAGTTTTGTTTGATTATTTTTTATGATGTGTATCACCTCCATAAGATCAACGAAGAACTTTATCACCCACTGGAAATTGTTGTCTCTTTTTTCCCTGCATCTTCTGGAGTTCGTTGTTTCTCTTCTTTTGTATCTATGTTAGCTTTGTCATTATGTTTTTTTTTTTTTTTTTTTTTTGAGAGATTTTCACTTTTGGGCGCG
>NW_006159708.1:2980136-2987256 GCF_000334495.1 Tupaia belangeri chinensis | reverse complement strand
GAGACAGAAAGCGAGAAATCACCCCCCAGGGGGGATGGTCACGCCGCAATCCCTTCTCCTCCATTCTCCTCTTGGGATCTTGGGCACGCACGCACACGAGCCCGGCATGAGTTTTAAGCCACCGGGTCCGGGACACGAACTGCGGTCGACTACTTGGGAGTTCAGCAACATAGCCATTACGCTAACTGCTGGTTCCCGCTTTGTCATTATGAATATCCTAAAATCTTTATCTAAAATTTATGGGAGTTCCATTGTACTGTCTGTGGATGATGAAGGGCTGAACTTTTGTCAGTGGAACTGGATATTACAAACGCCTCACTGTTTCAAGGCAATAGGAGCACATGGGCTGAGCTGTGGGGGTTTAATGTATTCAGGTGTTTTGCAACTGTACACCTAGATCTGTCTAGATACTCAAGGTGTGGAAGGTGAGAAGCAAGGTGAGAAAGTCATATAAAAGAAAAAAAAAAACAAAGGGAAAAAGAAAAAATAAACAGAAAATAAACAACCAAATAACCCCCAAAACAATAAAAAGGGAAAACATTATTTTAAGAAAAGGCAAAAAAAAATCAGAACTATGCAGTACACTAGCCTGCTGTGTGAAAGGGGCAGGGCTAGGCCTACCTCAGATGCATGTGCATTATGAAATTAGTAAGATAAAGGAGAAGTCAGAAGCAAGAATCAGTACCTACAGATTTTTTTTGGAAAAACACATCTATATAAGAGAGAAAAATTTCAAGAGAAAGGGAGAGGGATAGAGAAAGACAGAGACAGAAAGAAGTTAGAGACCACCCTACTTGGCTTTTTGCTGGGTGTTGGGTTGGAAGGAGAGGTGTGGGGAAGAAGCTTTTCCTTGTTAAAGAGGCAGAGAGAGACCACCTCAGATGAACACGGATTGTGTGTTTTTGCTGGGTGTTGGGCTGGAAGGAAGGGTTTGAAGCAGAGACTTTTTCTGGTTAAAGAGACAGGGAAAGCCTACTTCAGATGCACATGGATTCTGGTTTTTTGCTAGATGTTGGACTGGAAGGAGGGCCTGTACAGAAACTTCTTAATCTGATGTGATCTCATTTATCGATCTTGGGGATTATTGTCCGTGCTTTGAGGGTCCTATTCAAGAATTCGTTGCCTACCCAAAAGCCTCTCGGTGTTTCCTGTGTTGTCCATCAGTAGTTCTACAGTTTGAGGTACTAGGTTTAGATCTTTGATCCACATTGAGTTGATTTTTGGTAATGATCAGAGATTGGGTTCCAGGTTCACCTTTTTGCAAGTGGATACCCAGTTTTTCCTGTACTTTTTGCTAAAGAAGTTTTCTTTTTCCCACTGGATTGGCTGCTACTCTATGTCAAATATCAGTTAGCTGACTGTTTTGGGATTAATTTCCGGGGTCTGTATTCTGTTCCATTGGTTCACATTTCTGTTTTTGTCCCAATACCATGCTGTTTTTTTGCTTGTTTGTTTGTTTTGTTTTGTTTGTTTTTAGAGAGTTTTTTGCTAGAGGGTGCTTGCACTTACTAGAAAGACAGACAGAAGCAGAGAGACAGAAAGCAAGAGATCACCCCCCAGAGGGGATGGCCATGCCACAATCCCTTCTTCTCCATTCTCCTCTCAGGATGTTGGGTACTCACGTACATGCACCCGGCATGAGTTTAAGCCACTGGGTTCGGGACTCGAACTGTGGTTGACTACATAGGAGTCCAGCAACATAGCCATTACGCTAACTGCTGGTCCCAATAGCATGCTGTTTTGATTATCACAGCTTTGTAAAATATTTTGGGGTCAGGAAGTGAGATACCTTTTACTCCACTCTTCTTGCACAGATTAGCTTTGGCAATATGAATCTTTTATAATTCCAGAAAAAATGTATAATTGTCTTTTCTAAATCTGTGAAGACTGTCTCTGCTAATTTGATTGGTATTGGATTTACTATGTAGATTAGAGTAGAATTGCCATTTTAATTATATTAATTTTTTTCAATCCAGAAACATGGAATGTCCTTCTGCTTCTCTGTGTTATTTTTATTTCCTTCTTTAGAGTTTCACAGTCTTCCTTGGGGAGGTCTTTGACTTTTGGTTAGATTTATTCCTAGGTATCCTATACTTTTTGTAGCTATGCTAAATGGTATTGCTTTCTTCAGTTGTACTTCAGTATGCTTGCTTTTAGTATATAGATATGCTATATATTTTTGTATGTTTGTATGTTCTGATTGGCTAGAACTTTCAACACTTTATTCAAAGGAGTGGAGAAAGTTGGAATCTTTGTCTTTTACCAGTTTTTAGTGGAAAAGTTTTCAGATTTTCTCCATTCAGTTCAATGTTAATTATGGGTTTCTCATAGATGACTTTCAGAAAATTTTTTTGTGAGAAAAAAATAAAAGATTGGGAGTGAGGTAGAAACTAGCCTTATGCTAAGTATAGAAGTTCTAATATTGAAGGGACCAGCAGGTTAAGGTGCTGGCCTCCCATATGGTTGGCCATTTCTAGTACTAGACCTGGCAGATTGAAAAACCACATCACGTACATGTCTGCATGTGTGTGCCCAAAGTCCTAGGAGAAGAATTGAGATGAAGGTATTGCAGCGTGGTGATTCCCTTGGGGGGTGATTTCTCACTTTTTTTCTCACTGCCTCTCTTTGGCAAGCACACACACAAGCAAAACCTGTAATAAGTAAGCAATTTGCTAAAATGGATCAGAACTAAACAGTCACATCTACACCAAGCCTTGAATAACTGATAGTGACTTAGTGTATCATTCATCACAAAAACAGTTATCAGGGGTTTGTTAAAGTCACCAAAACCATGGGAACCATTGTGGGTTTTAGTAGTGGTGAAGGACCATAATTAGCATTAGTGATTTTCATATCCTGAAATCCTGATCCAGTCAACACAACAGCCAGCCTGGTTTCAGGAATGGCACCAAACTGAAGCACATTTTTAAATATGTGGTTTGTAAAACATAGCTTCAGGTTTTTGAGTACTTTCCTGAAGCTCCCTGCTTTGACAGAAAACTTTTTATTTATTCTGTGGACTGAGAAACCTGAATAAAAGGAAGCAATGATGGCATTTTTTGAGACAGTGATTGACCCTGGCACTTCTTACTTCTATTAATAAACTTTATTTCTTAGAGCAGTTTTAGTTTTACAAGAAATTTGAGCAGAAATTAGAATCCCATATGCTGTCTCTCTCCCCATTTACTCTACACAATTTACTCTATTATTAACATCTTGCATTAGTGTGGCACATTTTTTACAATTGATAAATTGATATTGGTATGTTAGTATAAACTAAAGTCCATAGTTTGCATTAGGTTTTTTTTGTTGTTGTATAGTCTATTGGTTTTGACAAAAGCATAATGACGTGTGCCTGCAATCACAAGTACCTTAAGGAACAATTTTTGCTGCTCTAAACACCCTTTGAGCTCCACAGTTGATTTAAAAAATTCAAGTTATATTTAAAAGACAGAATTCTGACACTAAGCTACTTGAGATTGTCTTTTTAATAACAAACATTTCATAACCATTGTAAATTGATCCAAGCTAACATAGTTACTTCATGAGTTAACTCCAAATACTTTAACTGATACCAATAACATTAGTTTCTCATCTAAAAATTAGAGGCCCCAGAAATAAACCCGAAAACATACAGCCAGCTGATTTTTAAAATATTAATTAATTTAGCTACTTGAGATTGTCTTTTTAATAACAAACATTTCATAACCATTGTAAATTGATCCAAGCTAACATAGTTACTTCATGAGTTAACTCCAAATACTTTAACTGATACCAATAACATTAGTTTCTCATCTAAAAATTAGAGGCCCCAGAAATAAACCCGAAAACATACAGCCAGCTGATTTTTAAAATATTAATTAATTTATTAATTAATTTTCATTTCATTTTCTTCTATACATTTGACCACATTATTATTTGTCTTACAAAGTGGATATTTCAACATGTGAACATTACTCCCTAGTACAGTTGATAAAACTACAAAATATCTTCAACAGATAATACCACACCTCTTTGTGCCATTAATGCTTTGCCTCCCTGTCCCTCACCCAAATATCATTCCTCAGACCCTCCTCTTTCACACACACTATATCTGGTAGCTGATTTTTGACAAAAGGTACCAGACCATGCAGTGGAAAAATGAAAATCTCTTTAGCAAATGGTACTGAAAAACCTGCAGAAAGATGAATCTGAACCCCTACCTCTCACCATTGACAAAAATCAACTCAAAGTGGATCAAGGATCTAAACCTAAGACCTCAAACTACAAAAAACTACTGTTGGAAAGCACTGGGGAAATTATGGAAAACATTAGGTAGGCAAAGACTTCTTTTTTATTAATAAATTTATTTATTTTCATTTTATTTTCTTTTATACATTCAATCACATTATTATTTGTCTTACAGATGGATATTTCAACAGGTGAACATTTCTTCCTAATACAGTTGATAAAACTACAAAATATCTTCAACAGATAATAACACATTTCTTTGTGACATTAATACTTTGCCTCCCTATTTTTTTTCTAAACATCCTTTCTCAGACCCTGCTCTTGCACACACACTATATCTGGTATTTACATATGTATACTGTGTTTCTATATCCTTTAGTCAATTAGTTTCAGTCATAGAGTGCGGACACTTGGTATATATTAAGTGGAGACATACAATGCCTCTCCTTAATAGCCTGGCTTGCTTCACTCAGCAGAAAGTCTTCCATATTCATTGACTTCCTGTCAAAAGCCAGGGTTTTTTGTTTGTTTGTTTGTTTCAAGGCTGAATAGTATTCCATTGAGTATATTTGCCACAGTTTTTCTTTCCATTCATCTGTTGACGAGCATTTGGATTGTTTCCATGACTTAGCAATTGTGAATAGTGCCTCAATATACATTGATGTGCAAGCACTTTTCTGATTAAGTATTCTTCTGTCCTTTGGGTAGAAACCAAGGAGTGGGATTGCTGGATCATATGGTAGTTCTATTTGTAGATTTTTGAGGAATCTTCAAATTGTTCTCCACAGCGTGTTGACCAATTTATATTCCCATCAGCAGTGTAAGAGAGTTCCACTTTCATCACACCCCTGCCAGCACTTATCATTTTTTTGTTTTTTAAATCTTAGTCATTCTGACTGGGGTTAGGTGGTATCTCATTGTTTTGATCTGTATTTCCCTTACAATGAGGGATGATGAGCATTTTTTATATGCCTTTTATTTGAGTGGTTTTTTCAACTCATTCTCCCATCTTTTAATAGGATTGATTGTTTTTTTCCAGAACAGATGCTTGAGTTCCTTGTGAATTCTGGTTATCAGTGCCTTATCTGATGCATAGTTTACAAAAATATTTTCTCATTCTGTGGGCTGTCTATTCACACTAAATACTATGTCTTTTGCCATGCAGAAACTTCTTAGTCGAATGTAATCCCATTTTTTATTTTGGGGAATATTGACTGTGTGTTGGAGGTCTTATTTAAGAAGTCTTTTCCCTACCCCAATGCCTCCCAGAGTTTCCCCAGTGTTTTCCAGGAGCAGTTTTATAGTTTGGGGTCTTAGATTTAGATATATTTTATTAAATTATTTATTTAATTTTATTTATTCATTCATTTATTTTTTACTTTGACCAGAGAAAGACAGGCACACAGAGAAAAAGAAAGTGAGAAAGCAAGCCACCAGGTCCGAGACTTAAACTGTGGTTGTCTATGTGGGATTGTCTAGCACCTTAACCACCATGCCACCGGATGACCCCTAGATTTAGATATTTGATCTACCTTGACTTTATTTTTGTCAGAGGTGAGAGGTAGGGGTTCAGATTCATCTTTCTGCAAGTTGAAATCCAGTTTTGCTAGCACCATTTGCTGAAGGGGTTTTCTTTTTCCCACTGGATTGACTGGTATCTCTTGTCCAAAATCAGTTGACTATATGTTTGGGAATTTATTTCTGGAGACTCTATTCTGTTCCATTGGTCCACCTGTCTGTTTCTGTTCCAGTACTATGCTGTTTTGATTATCACAGCTTTGTAGTATATTTTTGGGTCAGGGAGTGAGATGCCGCCCACTCCACTCTTGTTGTGCAGAATAGCTTTGGAAATACAGGTCTTTTAAGACTCTAGACAAACTTTATGATCTTCTTTCTGAGATCTGTGAATAATGTATCTGGTACATTGATTGACATTGCATTAAATATGTAGATTAATTTTGGTAGAATTGCCATTTTGATTACATTAATTCTTCCAATTTGGGAACATGAGATATTGTTCCACTTTTTTGTGTCATTTTCAATTTCTTTTTTTATCTTCTTGCAATTTTCCTTGTGGAGGTATTTAACTTCTTTTTTTAAAAAATTTGTTTATTTATTTATTTTTATTTATATTTTTTAATACATTCAATCACATTATTTAGCTTAAAAGTGATCATTTCAATATGTGAACTTTTCTCCCCTGTCCAATTGATCAAAATATAACAACACTACTTCCCTGTCTCAATAATGCTGTTTTTGTATTCCTCCTCCAAATGTTTTTCCCCAGTCCCCACTCCTCCACCCTCACCACATCTGGCATTCACATCCATCTCTTGTGTTTGTATGTCCTTTAGCCTGTCAGTTTCAGTTATAGAGTGCAGGCACTCGGTATATATTAAGTGGGGACATACAGTTTCTCTCCTTCATAGCCTGGCTTGCGTCACTCAGCAGTAAATCTTCCGTATTCTTCCACTTTTTGTCAAAAGCCAGGGTTTTATTTATGGCTGAATAGTATTCCATAGAGTATGTGTGCCATAGTTTTTCAATCCATTCATCTGTATGGGGGTATTTGGGTTGGTTCCATGTCTTAGCAATTGTGAAAAGTGCTGCAATAAACATTGATGTGCAAGCACTTTTCCAATGAAGAATTCTTCTGTCCTTTGGGTAGATGCCAAGAAATGGGATTGCTGGATCATATGGCAGTTCTATTTGTACATTTTTGAGGAATCTCCAAATTGTCCTCCATAGTGGTTGGACTAATTTACCTTCCCACAAGCAGTGTAAGAGTGTTTCCCTTTCACCACACCTCTGCCAACATTTATCATTTTTTTTTTAATCTTCACCATTCTGACTGGAGTTAGGTGGTATCTCCTTGTTTTGATCTGCATTT
>NW_006159708.1:2967166-2980050 GCF_000334495.1 Tupaia belangeri chinensis | reverse complement strand
CAATCCCTTCTCCTCCATTCTCCTCTCGGGATCTTGGGCACGCACGCACACGCGCCCGGCGTGAGTTTTAAGCCACCGGGTCTGGGACGCGAACCACGGTCGACTACGTGGGAGTCCAATGACATAGCCATTACGCTAACTGCTGGTTCCCAACTCCTCCCATCTTTTAATAGGGTTCATCATCTTTTTTCCAAACAGCTTCTTTAGTTCCTTGTATATTTTGGTTATCAATCCCTTATCTGATGCATAATTTACAAAAGTATTTTCCCATTCTGAGGGCTGTCAATTCACACTAATTACTGTGTCTTTTGCCATGCAGAAACTTCCTGTAGTTCCTTGTCTCTATTCTGTTACAACTCAAAGAATTTGTTCACCATAAATGTTCGAAATTCTTTGACATTTTGGTAACATCGTCCATTAGCACGAAAGATGGAGGGGAGTTACTCTGTACCTTTGATGGAGATGTATTTCCTTGTTTATTCATACCTGAGGCTCTTCTTCTACTTATAGCCATTGGAAGATATTTTCACTTTGAATATCTTTTATGGGAACATTTCTCCAACTAGGAGTAAGTGACTTTCCCTTTTGCTGCAAATTGTTTGCCGAAGTCTCTCTTCTGTTGTTTTTACCAATGTGGTATCAAGAGGGGTACTCTACCGAGGTGACTGAAAAACAGTATCTCCTTTTTCTCCGGTGTGTCAGTAAGGGAAGATGTCAGAGAAAGTTATATTACTAGGAGATTTTAGATATATGATTATAAACCTGTCTAGTCCCTCTGCAAGGGTGCAAGATGAAGAGGAGAGAATATTAGATGAGACAACGCAAGAAAAGAAAACACAGAGAAATGAAGAAAAAGTCTATATAGATTCGCCAAAGGCCTGCAGCTGGGTCTGTGGCCTGCTGCTGGGGACAAAACAGGTTGTGGAAGTAGGAAGACCAGGAAATTAACAAGAGAGTAAAGCAGCTCAAAAATCAAAAGCAGAAAGTACTAGCTACCTACCTATGGGGCAGGCACTTGGACTGGGGGTCTGCAGGTGAGGTGAGGGGGCAGTTATGTCCCTGCCTCAGAATTGCTGGCTGGCCAAAGACCTGAGCTGGGTCTGTCGGAGGTCTTTAACTTCTTTGGTTAGATTTATTCCTAGGTATCTTATACATTTTGTGGCTATGGTAAATGGAACAACTTTTTTTTCAGTTCTATCTCAGCCTGCCTGTTGTTTGTATATAGAAATGCTATAGATTTCTAGATATTAATTTTGTATCCTGAAACTTTACTGTATTCATGTATTATTTCCAGAAATTTTTTATGGAAACCATTGGGTCTTCTACACATACAATCATGTCATCTGCAAATAGAGACAGTTTTACCTCTTCTTTTCCTATTTCAATGCCTTTTATTTGTTCCTCTTCTCTGATTGCATTGGCCAGGACTTCCAGTACTATATTGAAGAGGGCTGGAGAAAGTGGGCTTCCTTGTTTTGTACCTGTTTTAGTAGAAAAGCTTTCAGTTTTTCTCCATTGAGGATGATGTTCACTATGGGTTTTTCATAGATCTCTTTTATTGTGTTGAGAAATGGCCCTTCTTTGCCAATTTTGCTTAGAGTCTTGATCATGAAGGGATGCTGTATCTTATCAAATGCTTTTACTGCATCAATTGATATAGTACCCCCAAAGTAGAAACAATAATCCCAAAAAGAGACAAGTGGAATTCTATCATATTAAAAAGTTTCTGCCCAACAAAATACACAGTAATTAGAGTGAATTGACAACCCTCAAAGGGGAGAATATTTTTGTAAACTATACTTCACGTAAGGGACTGATAACCAGAATACAGAGACAACTCAATTGGCTTACCTGAAAGAAATGATCAGCTCAATTAAAAGATGAGAAAATAGGCTGAAAAACTACTTTCTATGAAAGATAAATAACCAAACTGCATATGAAAAAATGTTTATCATTCCTCATTGTAAGGGAGATATAAATTAAAATCACAATGAGATACACCTATCCCCAGTCAGAATGGTGAAGATTAAAAAAATAATGATGAGTGCTGGTGGTGGGGCTGTAATGAAAAAGAACTCTCCTACGCTGCTGGTGGGAATGTTAATTGGTCCAGCTACTATGGAGAACCATAAGGATATTTCTCAAAGATCGATGAATAGAACTACCACATGACCCGTCAGTCCAACTCTTAGGTATTTACCCAAAGGACAGGAGAATGCTCAGTTGTAAAAGTGCCTGTACATTTATGTTTATTGTGGAATTATTCACAATTGCTAAGACATGGAAACAACTCAGATGTCCACGAACAGATAAATGGATTGAAAAAGTGTGACACATATATCCTATGGAATACTACTCAGCCATAAAAAGAAAAAAAAACAAGATCCTGACTTTAGATAGAAAGTGGACAAATATGAAAGATTTACTGCTGAGTGAAGTAAGCCAGGTTATGAAAGAGAGACATTGTATGTCTCCATTTTATATATACTGACTGTCTGCACTCTATGCAGAAATGGAAAGATCTAAGGATACAGAAACATGGAAAATGGTTATGGATACTAGAGACAGAGTGGGATAATGGGCAGAGTCTGAGAAAAGACATTAAGGAGAAAAATAGAAAGGCAAGACATTTATGGAACACAGAAAAGAAGTATTATCTGTTGATGATAACATGTATAGTATCCTCAATTGGACTGTTGTTAAGTGTATTCATGTTGTGAAAATTCACTTTACAAGCTAAGTGATGTATAGTGATTGAATGTCTAAATTAAATTAAATTAAAATATATTTTAAATTTCTGGATATTTTTAAAATTAATTGTGCAGTGAAATAAAAGTCTTACAGGAAAAGTAAGGCATTTATTACAGGCTTCAATTGATAAAAAACTTACACAATTCATAAATTATCTTTCTTCATTAGATCTTCTCATTCATTATATTCTGCTGTTAAAAGAGAAGAAAAGGGAGGATTAGATCTTCATAAGCACAGTTACATCCCTGCTTTGGACTCCCAGGACCCAAGATTCCTGAAAACTGTTAAAAAACAGATTCAAGATTTCACCAGAAAGTAGGGTGTTTATGGAGAGTAGGCAACTAATTGAATGATGCAAAGGGATGATGCCTACAGCAAGAAGTAATCTAGCCTGGGAAACAGAGACATGGCCTCAGAAGGGAAGCTCAAGTCTCAGAAAAGGAAGAGCCAGAGAAATACCTGAGGAGATCTAGTAATGAAGCACTGGGGCTCGGGCTGGTCTAAGAAGGAGCCTGTGGTGTGCTGAAGTAAAGGAAGGAAATAATTAAATTAATGAAGTAAGCTGTCCGCAATGGCAGTCATCTGAGAATGTAAAGCTGAAAATGGCATCCATTCAATGGCCATGTATGCATTGAGAATTTATTGGGGGTTAAAACAGTTAATAAGATACAATCTTGGTCTTAGAAAGAAAAAGACAAAATAGTGGAGAAAACAGAAGCAGTTAGACTACAGCATGGTAAATGCAATCCCAGAGACGCCATGTACAGAAAAGCACAGGAAAAGGAGTTTCTGGAGAAGACATGAGAGCTGGACCCAGAGGCAGAGACTGAGCAGGGTCACAGGTAATGTATTCCAGCAGGAGGGGCCTGGGCATTAAGGTGAAATACAGATGGGCTGTGGGAATAGTCAGCCACATGGGACTCAGCCATGTGACATAGGAGGCAGGGGGAGAAGCAGGACCTGAAGCTGGGGGTGTACACAAGGGCTGCTCTGTGGCAGGGAGAAGCATGACTGATCCTGTGCCACATTGTGAGGGAGCTTAGACTCCATCCTCCAGGAGAGCAGCCTCTTGACTTGGTGTCTGAGTCTGATTTTTGTTGCTATAACAGAGAGTGATGACATTATAAAGAAAAATTATATACTTAGTTCACAATTCTGCATACTGAGAAGTTCAAGATTGGGAAACTACATCCAGTAGCTTCTGATGAAGGCCTCATATTGCATCAAAACAGGACAGAAAAGCAGAAGAGGAGCCAAACGTGGGCAAAATGCAATGTGCAGGTTTACTTTATAATGCCCTGCTATGGCAAGAATTAATCCATCCCCATGACAGTGAGAACCAGGGACCAGTCTCCTATGTAGCTGATGGTGGGTGAGTTTGTTGTTGAAACTTCCAGTCAATTGAAGTCCTTGTCTTCTGCTTGGTGACAATACATCTAGTTCCACACAACACATGACAAATGCATCCTAAACAAATAATCCTGATGTTTTGCCCTCTCATGCTATTTTCTAATCATGGAGACATGCCTATCACTTGGAAGTAAAAGAAACTGCCAAAAGACATCTAGTGTTCAATCCTAATCCCAGCACTACCTCTGAGAGCAGGAGTTTCTAAATGCCCTCACTTCCTCATATATAAAACAGAAATGAAAGAGCTTCATTTGGATGATAATGAGATTCATATAAGTTGATGTGTGTGATGCAGATCCAGGCACACTTGGGAATTACAACCTTCACACTCAGCATAATGGTTGGGTGCAAAGTGGGCAATTGATGAACATTGTTGAACAAATGGATAAGACCATGAGACTGGTTCTGTTGACAAGGCCTCCCAAAGAACTTCCTCTTTTGTGGCTCTTAGGCTTTGTTTAAAGAGATTCATATAAGTTGATGTGTGTGATGCAGATCCAGGCACACTTGGGAATTACAACCTTCACACTCAGCATAATGGTTGGGTGCAAAGTGGGCAATTGATGAACATTGTTGAACAAATGGATAAGACCATGAGACTGGTTCTGTTGACAAGGCCTCCCAAAGAACTTCCTCTTTTGTGGCTCTTAGGCTTTGTTTAAAAACTTCATAAACATATTAAAAATATCTATTTAATGACCACAGTAAGTTATATAGCCTCAGCTAGGTGCTATTTTTTTTTCTTTTTTTTGGAGAAGTTTTTGCTATAGGGCACGTGCTCTTGCCAGACAGACAGATAGAGAGACAGAGAGATAGAAAACTAGAAATCACCCCCCCAGAGGGGATGGCCATGCTGCAATCCCTTCTCCTCCATTCTCCTCTCGGGATCTTGGGTATGCACGCACACGCGCCTGGCGTGAGTTTAAGCCACCGGGTCCGGGACTCGAACTGTGGTCGACTACGTGGGAGTCCAGCGACGTAGCCATTACACTAACTGCTGGTCCCACTAGGTGCTATTTTAATAGTATATTCATTCTACTCACAGTTTCATGCCTAAAGTAAACATTTGTTCATGGATATTTTTATATATCCGCTGAACTTGCTATTGAAAGTAGTTAGATTAATTAAGATATTTTGTTAACTAATTGAAAGATGGGAGAAAAAAAAGAAATGGAAAGCAACTGTAGATACCAAAGATAGAGTGAGAAGATGGTGGAAAATGGCAGGGGGTGAGAAATGGGGGAGAGGGGATATCATATATATATATATATATGAAACAAGAAATAGAAAATTATTTGTGATGATATCATGTATGACTAAGCCACTTTACAGTGTATTCTGGATACATCTTGTATGCTGTGATGACGTTCAGTGAATGAATGCAAAATAAGTAATATAAAAAAGTAAATTTTTAGAAACTTTATTGAATTTTTTTTGTATTAGTCTATAAACTTAACAGTTATTTTGGCTTTGTGTTAGGACATAAGTTTAAATTAAAATTAACTACTGATAAAAAAAACCCTTCATACTAATAGACATTACAACATAACAAAAGATGCATCATTCACATTGCTGTAGTTTAGGTGTTAAGGCTCCCCCAAGCCCCAGCAAAACTGAAAAGTCAGAATTAGTCCTCCTGTAAAAATCTATAAAGTGTAGGGACTTACCATCAGATTCCATTCGACATGGTAATTAGGGTCTGGTTTTCCATATTTCCTATTTTGGAGTAACAAGTAAGAAAAGATTTCAGAACTCTGTTTAAATATCACATTTCACTATCCTCTCATATGTTAAAATGTTTCCTAGTGTCCACCTAAAAAAAGGCAAGTAAAGCAAAGAGTTTATTTGGGCCAGGGTTAGGACGATTGCCCAGCACCAAAAAATCCATGTTGCCTGAAATAGGTCTTATAGATATGAAGATGATTTTAAAGGCAAACATTGTGATTGAGAGAGTGAGTGGCAAGGAGTCTTATACAGAAGTGATTGACTAGATCCTATGATGAGGGAATAGGATGTCTGCCTGGATACCTGCAGTCACTTTGCTGAAGATAAAGCAGTCACATGGATCACATGGATTTGACTGATGGATGGTAAAGGAGGGCGATTGCTTATTTTGTTACTGTTCTTAGCGTTATGATATTGACAAAGGATATTGTTACTAATTATGTCCTAGAGACATATTATTGATAATGTTTTTACATATGATTAAAGTAAAATAATAAGGATAACAATGTAATGTATCCTCAGGGAGTTCATAGTATAGTAGAGACAAAATGAAGTAAAATATAGTTAGTTTTTGATTGATCACTCTTGTAGGTGGCATGGCAGGCTTAGAACAAGGCTGGCTGATACCAGGTCCTGCAGCACTGTCCTTCTCACTGGACCAACACTACTGGCCTTAGCTGCCTCATTGTATGATTCTAGGAAACTCAGAACACAGTGACAAAATCTGCTCTGCTGAAGGTCACAGGAGGACAGGGACACAACTGGAATTTAGTCAAAAGTCAGTGACCCAGCCAGGACTGCAGTATGTAGCCTTAGTCTGTGATGACTTTGAAGTGACATATTTCAGTCCAGTCCGCTACATGGTGGTTACAGTAGCTAGATCCCATATGGTCAACTTGAGATGAGACATGAATGATGAGTAAGTACCAGTCAGCTGGATGATCTAGGCAGAGGGTGCAGTGGAAAGAACTTAGTACTGCTAGATCTTTGGAACTAGGTGAACTTAGAGAGGTGAGGCCAGGATATGGGCAGAGCCAGATACTGAAGGCCACTGTAAGCTCTGCATATTATCCTGAAATCGTGAAATGTCAGGTAAACTGGAAAGTCCCAAAACACTTATTATCAACTTGTGTATGTGTATATGTAAAAATGACTAGGCACTGAATTAGCATTTATAATTACTCCTTAAGAGTCCTTTTAAGTGTGTGCTTTGGAATGTCCTTCTAGTTCTGGAAACATCAAATCAACAAAGATATGTTTGCTCCAATTCCCAGTAACAGGGAATTTATCCACCCATGAGACTCTATGATGCTCAGTGTGAATGTGATAAACCAGGGCCCAGTCTCTAGCTCCCCACAGCACTAGAACCAAAGAGTCTGTTTTTTCTCTTGACTCAGTGTCTGGCTTTATCCCGAAAGTGAAGCAATTATCAGTGTGTTCAAGTGGAGAAAGATCATAGCCTCTTCTAGGATTCAGAATGAACCTGAGGACAGCATGCAACAGCATGGGATCAGGACCTGACCCAAGAATGCAAGTAACAGTTCAGTGGTGATAGTGGTGACATGATGGGCCAATGAAGGTGAAACCAAGACTGTGGATGGTAGGAGAAAACAAATGATGAAGAGTAGTTGCTGATGGCCACAAAATATTTAGCTTCAGCAAAGTAAGTAGAAGGAGATTTCCTTAATTAAGAAAGGGAGTTTAGAAGGAAGCAAGTTGATTTTTAGGAACTCAACTAAATTCAATAGGCAGTTTATATTAAGGCCAAGATCTCAGGATAGTGTGGAAATACCTACATGTCAATGACAGTTAAAGTTAAGCAAGACAAAGCTCTAACAGAATAATCTATACACTTCAGAAAGGATTGAGTTATGGGGATAATACAAATGGTCTCTAGTATTTAAATTACAGATTTAAAAAAAGGGGAAGCAGGTCTAAGCCACATGGCCTGTGGCTTAAGGGAGCTGGATCTCCAATGATCAATGATGTGGTTTGATATTTAGAGCTGGTTTCTTGAAAAACATTTTGGGCACACGTGTTTACATACTGAATATCCTGAAAAGAAGAAGAAAGGGAAGAGAAGAGACTGCAGCATGGCCACGTCTCATGGGGGGTACTTTCTCCCCTCCCTCTATTTCTCTCTCTTTGTCTCTCTCCATCAAGTGCATGTGAGCTCTGGCAATTTTTTTTTTAAAGAAGTCAGATAAGATATCATAGATTTGAAGGATTATAATCTTGTTCGCAAAAATCAGAGCAGTGAATAGGAAGAAAGGAGATAGAAGCAGCAGCCAATAAGTCACAACTATGTGTAGAGGCTAAAAGAAAGTAAAAAAAACCCAGCCAATAATAATTTTGGTAAAAATGTCCAGAAACTGAAACTCTCATAGTTACAGGTGGGAATGTAAAATGTTGCAGCTACTGCAGAAAACAGTTTGACAATTTCTCAAAAAAGATAAATTTGCTACATGGCCAATAATTCAATTCCCGGGACCAGCAGTTATCATAATGGCTATGTCGCTGGACTCCCACATAGTCGACCGTGGTTTGCGTCCTGGACCCGTTGGCTTAAAACTCACGCCAGGTGCATGTGCGTGCGTGCCCAAGATCCCGAGAGGAGAATGGAGGAGAAGGGATTGCGGTGTGGCCATCCCCCTGGGGGGTGATTTCTCGCTTTCTGTCTCTCTGTTTCTCTCTGTCTGTCTGGCGAGCGCACGCGCCCTACAGCAAAAAACTCTCAAAAAAGAAATTCTAATTCCCAAGAAAATTAAAAACATACACCCATACAAAAACTTGCATGTCAATGTTCCTAATGCCATTAGTCAGAATAGCCCAAAGAAGTGAAAACAATTCCATTTTTTAACATTTAAATTTATTTATTTAAATTCATTCACTGTACATCATTATAGCATACAAAATGAGATTTTTCCATTCACAGTACACTGTATATTGGCTCAATCAAGCACATCAACCAACATATGTGTTATCATCAACAAATAATTTTCCATTTATTTCTTTTATATTTTGCATTTTTTTCCCATCCTTGATTCCCTCTCTCTCACCCTCTGCCATCTCTCACCCTCCTCCCACACTGTCTCTGGTATCTATGGTTGCTTTCTATGCATTTCCCCCCCCCCCATATTTTGTTGGTTCACTAAAGATCTTAATTAATCTAAATATTTTGAACAGCAAGTAGAGCTGATATATACATATCCATGAACACAAGTCTGACTTTAGCATAAACCTCAGTGAGTAGAGTGAACATACTTTAAAGTAGCACCTAGCTGGGGCTATATATTTTATTGCAGTCATCAAATAGGTATTTTTAATGCATTTTGGTTGTTTGTTTCAAGAAAAACTGTTTTAGGTTTTTTTTTTTTTCTGAAACTTTTTTAAAAAACGTAATTAATTTACATTCATTCACTAAGTATCGTCACAGCATACAAAATGTGATTTCCCATCCAGAATATACCAAATAGTGGCTTAATCATTCATCTTATCATCAAAAATTTTCCATTTCTAGTTTCATATATATATATACATATATACATAGATATATAAAAATATGAAACCCGTATTTCTGACCTTCTATCCTTTCCCACCCTCTTCTCACACTATCTCTGGTATCTACGGTTGTCTTCCATTCCTTTCCCCCCCACATTGTATAGATCACATAATTTCTTTTTTTTTTTTTTGGAGAGATTTTCACTGTAGGGCGCATGCGCGCTCGCCAGACAGACAGAGAGAGACATAGAGACAGAAAGCGAGAAATCACCCCCCAGGGTGGATGGTCACACCGCAATCCCTTCTCCTCCATTCTCCTCTCGGGATCTTGGGCACGCACGCACACGCGCCCGGCGTGAGTTTTAAGCCACTGGGTCCAGGACACGAACCGCAGTCGACTATGTGGGAGTCCAGCAACATAGCCATTACGCTAACTGCTGGTTCCCTAGATCACATAATTTCTTAAATAATCTAACTACTTTCAATTGCATGCTGAGCTGGCAATTTCAAGAAGAACAGTTTTAACTTAAATAAAAGAAATACTAAGGAAATTTGCTTAAAGCTTAAGGCCAGGAAACAGGTTAGGATTCTATTAAAATGGTAGGTACATGAACTTATTGACATCTCAAGAATGACACAAATTCTTACAACCGGACAACAAAGCTTAGAAGAAAATCAGCAATGTTTTAGTCAAAAGTCATCAAAATTCTATTTCACCAATTCAGTCTCATGTACTTTGTCTTCTGTTGTTGTTCAATTTTCTCGATTAAATTCTGGGATATAATATTCAACTCTAGACTTGTCCCCATAATTAATTTGGACATTTTCTTAGTTTTTGAACTCTTATTTCTGTGTGTCTGTTTTTTAATTTTCCTGATATAGCACTCCCTTAGGAACTTTTTGGAGATCTGATCTGGTGCTGCTAAATTATTTCAAGTTTTGTTCATCTGAAAATCTTTTTGTCTTTTCTTCCTACATGAAGGATAATCTTGCCAGATACAGTATTCTTGGTTGGAATTGCTTTTCCCTTAACACTTTGAATATATTTTCCCATTCTTTCCTTGTTCACATTGTTTCTGATGAGAAGTCTGCTGTTAGCCTGATGGGAAATCCTTTGTAGTTAACTTGATGTTTTTCTCTTGCCAATCTTAGTATCTTGTCTTTGTCTGTGGCTTTGTTCAATCTGGCTGTAATGTGTCTTTGAGAAGATATTCTTCGGTCGATTCTAATTGGGATCCTTTGTATTTCTTCAGACTGGATCTTTGAGTGCCTCTCTAGTTTTGGAAAGTTTTCTTGTAGGATTTCATTGAATAGATTACCAATGCCCCACTCTTTGCTTTCTGGGATACCAATTATCCTGATGTTAGGACATTTGATAGTATCTAGTATTTCTCGTATATTATTCTCATTGTATTGGGCCATTTTCTCGGTCTTCATGGTGGATTTTTATAGGCCACCAATTTTCTCTTCTATTTCTGAGATTCTATTTTCTGCATGATCTAATCTGCTTTTAATTCTTTGAAGGGAGATTTCGACTTCCTGTATTATAGCCTTCATCTCTATAATCATCTGTTTGATTCTTTTTTAAAGTGTGTAATTCCTCCTTTAGATCTTACAAGAATTTCCTCACCTCCTGGAACTCATCATCTTCCCTCTCCTTTCTATTCTGCAGTTCATTGTCTCGCTTCTCTTCCATGTCTGTTAGCTTCACCATTATGAATATTCTAAATTGTTTACCAGACATTTCCATGATTTCCATTGAACTGCTTGTGGATGAAGAGGAGTTATTCTTTTCCCTTGGAGGACAGGTATTTTCTTGCTTTCCCATATTTCTTGTTGTCCGGCAGTGATTTCTAGTCATCTGATGGATGGTGTGTTTCTTCCTAATTCTTTAAGTTCAATCTGAATGTTCAGGAGCATGCAGAAAGAGGTGATCTGTAATCTATTTGCAGTTCCATTGTGATTCCACTCATTTGTGGGTTGGAGGCTGAGTTATCAGTAGGAAATCTTCATCCCTCCCCCAAAGTCACTAGTTCTCAGGAGCCATGAGAAATTTTCTCCTCAAAATAACTCAATTGTTAATCAATTAATAAATGGGCAAATTAAATGTCGCATATCCATACAATGGGGAACATTATTTGACAATGATAAGGTATAACATACTGATATATGCTATACAAGTACAAGCCTCCAAGACATTATTCTAAATGCTATAAAGCAGTCACAAAAGAACACATTTTTTGATATCACTTATATGAAATGTCCAAAAGAGACAAATACATGGACAGAACACACACTAATGGTTTCCAAGTGTGGGGAGAAATGAGACTAGAGGATGACTGCTGATGCAATTTCTTTACAGGACAATGTAAGCTTAGCCCCTATCAGCATTCTCTACTATCTCTCAGTCCACCTCCAGGGACCCCATATTTATTCTTACCTAGTTTCAATCTAGTCTTCATATGTTTTTTTAAATATATTTTTTATTTACATTCATTCACTGTATGTCATCACAGCATACAAAATGAGATTTTCTATCCAGAGTACACTGTATATTGTCTTAATCAGGCACATTAACATATATGTTATTGTCAACAAATAATTTTCCATTTCTTGTTTCCTGTATGTTTTGCTTTTTATCTCCATGCTTGATTCCCTATCTCTTACCCTCTGCTGTTTCCCACTCCCCCCCCCACTGTCTCTGGTATCTATGTTTGCTTTCTATACTGTTTTTATTGAATTTCTATACACATTTTATTGAATTACTAAAGATCTTAATTAATCTAAATATTTTCATAGCAAAAACAGCTGATATATACATTTCCATGAACACAAGTCTAACTTTAGGCATCCTATAAAGTAGCACCTAGGTGGGGCTATATATCTTACTGTAGTCATCAAGTAGATATTTTTTTTCTGAAACTTTTTTTTACCTTAATTTACATTATTTCCCTTAGCATCATCACAGCATACAAAATGTGATTTCCCATGCACAATATACTGCATAGTGATTTAATCATGCATATTATTCTCAAAAATTTTCCATTTCTAGTTTCTAGAATTTTTTTACCCCTTTTTCTAACCCCTTGTCCTTTCCCACCCTCTTCTCAGACTATGTCTGGAGTCTACAATTGTCTTCCATTCCTTTCCTACCCACATTGTATTGATCACACAATTTCTTAAATAATCTCACTACTTTCAACAGCAAGTTCACTTGGTATTATTAAGAAAACCAGTTTTAACTTAAAGAAATACTAAGGAACTTTGCATAAACCCAGGAAACAGGTTAGGATTCTATTAAAATGGTAGGTGCATGAACCAACCAGTCTCATGTACTTTATCTTCTGTATTGGTTCAATTTTCCCAATTAAATTCTGGGATATAATATTCAACTCCAGACTTGTCCCTACGATTAAGTTTGCCACTTTCTTAGTTTTTGAGCTCTTATTTCTGTGTGTCTGTATTTAATTTTCCTGATATAGCACACCCTTGAGAAC
>NW_006159708.1:2947517-2966745 GCF_000334495.1 Tupaia belangeri chinensis | reverse complement strand
ATCTGAGATTCTATTTTCTGAATGATCTAGTCTGCTTTTAATACTTTCAAGGGAGATTTTGACTTCCTGTATTATAGACTTCATCTCTAACAGTTCCATTTGAGTCTTTTGTAAAGTGTGTAATTCCTCTTTTAGATCTTGCAAGAATTTCCTCACATCCTGGAATTCCTCAACTTCTTTCTCCTTTCTCTTTAACAGTTCATTGTCTCTCTTCTCTTCCATCTCTGTTAGCTTCACCATTATGAATGTTCTAAATTCTTTATTAGACACTTCCATGATTTTCATTGAACTGCTTCTGGATGAAGAGGAGTTATTCTTTTCCCTTCGAGGAGAGGTATCTTCTTGCTTTTCCAAATTTCTTGTGGTCCTGCGGTGATTTCTTCTCATCTGATGGACGGTGTGCTTCTTTCTAATTCTTGAAGTTCAATCTGAATGTTCAGGAGCAAGCAGAAAGGGGTGATCTGGAATCTCTTTGCCATTTCATTGTGTTTGCTCATGCACCAGATTCAGTAGATATTGAGGAATATGTTAACCATAATAGTATTTGGATGTTTAGCTATTAGATCTATCTAGAAACACATTAAATGGATATTGAAGAGTGAAGAGACCAAAAAAAAAAAAGAAAGAAAATGAAAAAGAGAGAGAGAAATAACAACAAAAAAAAGAAAAAAGGCAAAATAAAATGAAAAAATTGTAATTATTGTTTCCCTTTCTAAAAAAAAAAAAGCACAAAATAGCGCACCATGCAAAATAACTAGTTCGCTGGAGCCATGAGGAATCTTCTGAAGGTTCACCTCTCCTGCCTGGGTGGGAGGACCAGAGGGGATTATTAGCAAGACAAAAGGTAGAGCTAAGAGCAAGAGAAAAACTTTACCTTTAAAAAAATCATAAAAAGGAAAAATTACAAAAAAATGAGAAGACAGAAGCAGGGAGGGACAGAGACAGAGATGCAGAGACAGAGATAGAAGGCCTATCATGCTAGCTTGTTTGCTGAAGGGTTAATCATCAGTAGGGAATCTTCATTTCTCTTGTTCCCTGAAATAACTAGCTCACAGGAGCCGTGAGGAATCTTCTTCTGAGGACTTCATATGGTTCTGTTACCCAACTTCTGTTCACTCTCCTGATGTTGCTATGAACATCATTTTCTTCAGATAGCTCTCACTGTTCCCACATGATAGTCATTCCTTATGCTATATGGTCCTAAATTTTTTCCTGGCAGTCAGAAAATTCCTGCTTAAAGAGCACCCTTACACCAAAATAACCTATAAAGCCTGCAAGGCCCGGGATTGTACTCATCCTGCTCCTCACTGTCTTTTTGCTTATATAAACCACAAAAACATTACTAACAGAGTACATGGGACTTGGTATTCTTAGAGCTTGTGATAACTGGACCGCAAGTGTGTGAGTGTGTTACTGCAGAACATATATGACTTCCTAGCCATTTTAGTACAGTCTGGAAAAGGAGACACTTGATCCTTGGCTCTAGCACCAATAAAAGAAGATCTTAAATATCTTTCAGAGCCACATCCACTTGATTCTCTCAAAACCTTTAAGGTGCTCTTTCTTACTGGCATGCAACAGATGCAGAATTCATGGATCATTAAGATTAAGTAGCCTAACCTAGACTGCAGAGCTGATAAGTAGTTAACAGCAACCAGTTACCACTGGTTCAACAAAAATTCCCTTTGTTGGGAACCAGCAGTTAGCGTAATGGCTATGTCGCTGGACTCTCATGTAGTCAACTATGGTTTGCATCCTGGACCCTGCAGCTTAAAACTCACGCCGGGTGCTTGTGTGTGTGTGCCCAAGATCCTGAGAGGAGAATGGAGGAGAAGGCATTTCGGTGTGGCCATCCCCCCCGGGGGGTGATTTCTTGCTTTCTGTCTCTCTGTCTCTCTCTGTCTGTTTGGTTAGCATATGCGCCCTATAGTAAGAAAAAAAATTTCCTTTTGTTCACTAAACCACAGTATCACGGAGCTAGATACTTAGCTCATTAATTTAAAGATTTTTTAACTGTTACTTTAATGTCATGTCCCAAATCTCAGAGAAAGAGAGAGAGATGGGGGAAAGAGAGAAAGAGAGACAGAGAATGGAAGCAGCTGGAAAGACTGGGAGAAGTAAGTGTTATGAACTACAAGCTTGTAGATGTATCGGGAGATTCTAGCTGTGCCAGAAGTTATGCTTACTATTCCCGTGCAATAACCCAGCTACACTATCAAAGCACTGTGCCACACTCAGCCCCCAGGAGGCACTGTCTGAGTGGACTGGAACCCCTAGTTATACCTGAAGGTTGGAAAGTACTGGCAAATTCTAGATGTGGTAACAATCAGTAGTCACAGACTGCCGTCTGTTTTCAGACACCTTCACTCTGCTCTCACACAGGAACACATTCTGGAAAAGGCAAAAGAATGAAATACATGTAGTTACTTTCACAAAGGATTAGCCTCTACCCAATAAATCAGTAAATGGTGTATGGTTTGGCAAAATGACGGAGGAAAAGAAATATGCACACAGAGGCATTTTGCTATCTCTGAAGGGATCCTAGAGTCAATCCTCAACAGGAAGAGGTGAAGGACAACAATAATGCCACATGCCAGGAACATATTCAAACCTTCCATTCATTTATTTTATTATTTTATTTTATTTTTTTGTAGACATTTATGCTATAGGGTGTGTGACCTCACCAGAAAGACAGAGAGAGACAGAGAGACAGAAAGCAAGAAATCAACCCCCAGGGGGAATGGCCATGCTGCAATGCCTTCTCCTCCACTCTCCTCTCAGAATCTTGAGCACGCAAACACACACACCTGGTGTAATGTTAAGCCACCAGGTCTAGGACTTGAACTGCAGTCGACTACATGGGAGTCCAGCAACATAGCCATTACACCAACTGCTGGTTCCATCATTTAGTTTATTTTTAATTTAATATATTTTATTTCAATACCTTTTATATATTCAATCACTAGACATCACTACTTATCTTCTAAAGTGAATTTCACAACATGATTATATTTCACATCAGTCCAGTTGGGGATACTATATATCATAGAATTGGAAATGTGTCTATTATTTTTCTTTGTCATTGGCTTCTTTTTACTCATTTTTCCTGATACAAATTCAGCCCCATTTTATTTTTTATTTACTTTTTTATTGATTTTTAAAATTATTGTGCATACATTAAATTGCTATGCATCATTTAGATTGTGAAGAGACTTTACCCACTATAATATATACCTCGGTCCAGGCCAGTTGAGACCACCATACACATATTCATCAACAGATAATAAGCCTTATCTGTGTCTCACAAGTGTGAAGGGTATGAAATGGAAGCACCAGAGGTTAAATAACTTGCCAGGATCGCAGGCTCCACAGCTCAAGTCCTCCATCACTAAGCCACACCGTCCCCTCCAGGGAACACATCGACACAGTGGTGTGGCCAGAAGCCAGCCAGGCAGTGGCTGAGCTCTTCATGAGACTCTGAATCAGCTCCAGGCCATGGAAGAAGCAAGGGTTTTCTTTGGGTTAGTTTCTGAGATTCATTTCATTTTCATTACACTTACCCAGCTGGCCCTTCTTTCGAAGGCACATGTAAAGAGATCTGCCCCACTGTATTTCCGGCAAACAGTTTCTTGCATGAAGAACTCAAAAATTAGGTTCCTGGAGTTATCTTCTGAGACAAAATCCTTCACAGAAACAAAGTGTCAGTTTACAGTAGATGTGTTTGTTTCTTTTTTTAGATAAATGTATTTGCTATAGGGCACATGAACTCACCAGAGAGACAGAGACAGAGAGACAGAAAGTGAGAAATCAGTTCCCCAGGTGGAGGGCCATACCACAATCCCTTCTCCACTTACCTTTCAGGATTCTAGTCACACATGGACACACACACGCACATGTACCCAGCATGAATTTTAAGTTATTAGGTCTAGGACTTGAACCATGGTTGACTACTTGGGAGTCCCAAAAGTCCAGGTGGTGCAACTATTATGCCATCTACTAATCGCATGATAGATGTGTTTCTAAAGTTCATAGTGCTAGAAATGATTCTGTCTCTCCAATGTGGAAAAAAATACCTGATAAAATCATTACAGTGAAAGATCAATTATCTTTTTTTTTTTTAAAGAGAGGTTTTTGCTATAGAGCACGTGTGCTCGCCAGACAGACAGAGAGAGACAGAGAGATAGAAAGCGAGAAATCACCCCACAGAGGGGATGGCCATGCCGCAATCCCTTCTCCTCCATTCTCCTCTCCGGATCTTGGGCATGCACGCACTCGCGCCCGGCGTGAGTTTAAGCCACCGGGTCCGGGACTCAAACCACGGTTGACTACGTGGGAGTCCAGCGACATAGCCATTACGCTAACTGCTGATCCCAAAGATCAATTATCTTAACAATCACTTTGTGTCATGCCTTCATCCTAAACACCAGAGATGAAAAGTGATTGACCAAAGTCATACAATATTTTTATGGCAAAAGATAGAATCTGAATTTATATGTGGTAACACAAATATTGCTAATATTGCTTCTAAAATTGATTTAAGATGGAATATCATTGTAAGGGAATGCTGACCCCAAGCTGTTACACAGGGACACAAAACAAGTACAAAGTCCAACAGCCTAAATAAAGCAAAAAACAAAAAGTGTTTCTTATCTGCAAAATGTACATACAACATCCCCAAATAGCATAATCAGTTGCTTTATTAAAAACCATCCTCTTTTTTTTTTTTTTAAGAGATTTTTTTCTATAGGGTGCGTGTACTCGGCAGAAAGACAGAGAGGGACAGATAGCAAGAAATCACTCCCCGGGGGGGGATGGCCATGCCGCAGTCCCTTCTTCTCTATTCACCTCTTGGGATCTTGGGCATGCATGCACATGTGCCCGGCGTGAGTTTAAGCCACTGGGTCCAGGACTCGAACCACAGCCAGCCATGTGGGAGTTCAGTGACATAGCCATTACACTAACTGCTGGTCCTGACCCTCCTCTTTTATGGAGTGTGAGCTGAAGCTCCTCTGTCTATAGACACCAAGAACTATTTCTCAATAAATTTCCTTTTATCTATTATTTCTTTTTTTAAGAGTGTTTTTTTTCTTATAGGGCACGTGCATGCGCCAGAAAGACAGAGAGAGATGGAGAGACAGAATGCGAGAAATCACCCCCAAGGGGGGATGGCCATACAACAATTCATTCTCCTCCATTCTCCTCTTGGGATCCTGGGCACGCTCACACACGTGCTTGGAGTGAGTTTAAGCCACTGGGTCTAGGACTTGAACCACAGTCAACTCTATAGGAGTCCAGCGACATAGCTATTACTCCAACTGCTGGTCCCAACTTTCTTTTATCTTGAGATGACAGCCTCTGAGTCTTCCAACTGTGACAATCGTTATTCATGGATATTTTGATTTTTTTTCTCCTCACTAACGTTCACTTGGAACCTCCAAGTTGATCTTTACAGTACTTTTGAAGTCATGGACATGTGCAGAGTAGTGAAAATTCAGTTGTCTGACATAATGTTCCCAGCTAGTGTCAAACAGGCAATGCTCTGCCTTCTTTTTAGCTCTCAGACTACAAACAAATGTGCTTCCTGTGGACTTATTAGTGCAATGGCTTTTGCATTTTTGTGCTTTTTTTTTCTTTTCTTTTTTTTCTCTTTAAATTTATTTATTTTTTACATTAATTCACTATACATCATTACAGCATACAAATGAATTTCCATCCAAAATACACTGTATATTGGCTCAATCAAGCACATCAACATACATGTTATCAGCAAATAATTTTCCAATTCTTATGTCTTGTATACTTTGTTTTTTGTTTTGCCATCCTTGATTCCCTATCCTTCACCCTCTGCCGTGTTCCACCCTCCTCCCACATTGTCTCTGGTATCCATGGTTGCTTTCTATGCCTTCCCCCCCATTTAATTGATTTGCTAATGAACTTAATTAGTCTCAATATATCCAATAGCTAGCACAGCTGATATATACCTATACATGAACCCAAATCAGACTTTAGGCATAAACCTCCGTGAGTAGAATGAACATACTATAAAGTAGTACCTAGCTGGGGCTATATAGTTTACTGCAGTCATCAAATATGCACTTTTTAAAAAATTATGATATGAACAGTTTTACTGTTTTTTTTTCCTCCTGCAACTTTTTTTTTTTTTTTAAAAACTACTCAACATTCATTCCCTGAACATCATCACAACATACTAAATGTGGTTTCCCATCTAGAATAAACTGCATAGTGGTTTAATCATGCATTTTATCAGAAATAATATTCCATTTCTACTTGCTTTTTGGTGGTAATTTCAGAGCTTTCTAGTAGCATGATAGTTAAGATGACTGAAAACCACATGGACAATTCTGTGGTTTGAGTCCCAGACCTGATGACATAAAAAATACGCTGGGCATGCATTCATGTATTCCCAAAGTACTGAAAGGAGGATAGAGAAGAATGGATTGTGGCATGGCCATCCCCAGGGTGGCTTTCTCTCTCTTCTCTCTCTCTCTCTGCTAAAGAGCTATCTCGTGTGTTCCTAAGCCCAAGAAGGCAAATTGCATCTTATAGAGAAAATATGTGTATTAGAGCATCTTAGTTTAGGCATGAGTTGTGGTGTCCCTTCACTGAGTACAATTTTTTAGGTAGATTTCATTTTGCTTTAATTTCTTTTATACACTCAATCACTGTACATCACTTAGCTTGTAAATAAAATTTTCACAAAATGAATACACTTTACACCAGTTCAGTCCAGGATATTTTACATGTTATCAATACATAATAACCCATTTCTTTGTCTCATAAATGTCTTGCCTCTCTATTTTTTCCTTAGTGTCTTTCATTACACTCTCCTCTTCTCCCACCCTCTTCCCTCACTGTATCCAGTATCCATAACCAATTTTAATACCTTGTAATCTTTCAGTTTGAGTAATGGATCATGAAAAGTCAGTATATATTACATGGGGATAAACAATGTCTTTCCTTTATTGCCTGGCTTGCTTCACTCAGTAGTAATCCTTCCATACTCATCCACATTTTATCTAAAGCTAGGGTCTTGTTTTTATGGCTGAGAAATATTCCATAGAGTATATGTGCCACACTTTTCAATCCATTCCTCTGTTCATGGACATTTAGGTAGGTACTATGTCTTAGCAGTTGTGAATAATACCACAGTTAACATAGATGTGCAAGCATTTTTTAACTGAGGTTCTCTTATCCTTTGTGTAGATACTCAGGAGTAGGACTGCTAGATCATATGGTAGTTCTATTTGTAGATCCTTGAGGAATCTCAATATTGTTCTCCATAGTAGCTGGATCAATTTAAATTTCCACTAGTAGTTTAGGAGATTTCCTCTTTCTCCACAGCCATGGTAGCACTTATTATTAAAAAAAAAAATCTTAGTCATTCTGGCTGTGGTTAGGTGGTATCTCATTTTGGTTTTGAGTTCATGTTAATGAATCATTAATGAATCAACAATATACATTAAATTTGGAATCTTTAAGAGGATCTCACTAAACAAGTTTACTTGTAGATGAATAGACAAAAAGATTGTGACCCAAGACTTGCAGGAACCTCTCTATTTTTCCTAGGAAAAAAGATTCAGTATTTTCAATCCTGTGTTCATGAAAATTTTGTACAACATAACTATAAAAAATAATGAAAATAAACTACATATATAGTGCCATTTCCAAAAAGAATGCTTAATTTCTTAAGAATTCCTGAAAGAAATGATTAAGCAACAAATATAGCTCTGCAGAGTATTATCCAACCCTAGGTTTTTTTTTTTTTGAGGTTTTTGCTATAGGATGTGTGTGCTCACCAGAAATCCAGAGCGAGACAGAGAGACAGAGAACGAGAAATCACCCCCTAGTGGGCATGGCCACACTCCAATCCCTTTCTCCTCCATTCTCCTCTTGGGATCTTGGGCATGTGCATGCACATGTCCAGCATGAGTTTAAGCCACCGGGTCTGGGACTAGAACTGCGGTTGACTACATGGGAGTTCAGCGACATAGCCATTATGCCAATAGCTGCTCCTCAGTCCCAGGTTTCTTCTTCAGCAGTCTCATCTATGAAAATGGTTACAGAATTTATATTCCTTTTCACCACACATGGAACACTGGGACTCTCTCAAATTACCAAAAACACTGGGAATTTCTTATGACACAGAAGTCTTGTGATCTATTGAATGCTTATTGTGTATTTAGCACCAGAGGCAGAGCAGGAGAGATTTCATGTAGCTTAGAGTCCAGAAGAGCTGCCACCCAGTAAACATGGTAAAGAAAATGAAAACATTGATGATGAAATGGTAATGGTGGTAAGGATAGGAAGCAGCTCCTTTAGAGAAATTGCCAGTACAATCCTTTGGAAGGGAAATTTAAGCTGGGCTTAAAAGATGGAAAGAAGCCCATTATTTGAGGGAAGTGCAGAACCAGTACCTGGCACAGAGAAAAGTCCTACTCCTGTGGTTGGACATAACAATGGGAGCACCATACACCATGATGTTGGGAGATGAATGTCAATTGATGCTCTTACAACCATGGAAAGGTGCTCATATTTAATTCTCAATGCAGTGAGGTTGAGATTTGATTAGTGGGTCATATCTTCTGGAATATTTAAAGCTCTCAGGTCTTGCTGATATACAGCCTGAGTGAAGAACTACTAGACTTATTAAGAAAACTCAGGAATAAAGTGAAAGGGCCTGATCCTTCTGATTAAGTTTACTGAGCTCTAGTCTAGAACACCTACACATATATACACATGAGTAAGCCACTTATTTTTGTTGGACATATTCCTAGAAGTGAAACTATATGACCAATAATTTAAAATATATGCTAAAGTTAATGTTCAGCATGTTCATAAATGTGCATAACAAATATTTCTGAATTGCTTTTGAAAGATAAATTTTTCTGGGACCAGCAGTTAGCGTAATGGCTATGTCGCTGAACTCCTATGTAGTCTACCGCTGTTCAAGTCCCAGACCCAGTGGCTTATACTCATGCCGGGCGCATGTGCATGTGTGCCCAAGATCCCAAACGGAGAATGGAGGAGAAGGGATTGCAGCGTGGCCATTCCCCCCTGGGGGGGGTGATTTCTCACTTTCTGTTTCTCTGTCTCTCTGGCGAGCACACACACCCTGTTGCAAGAACTTCTCCCCCCCAAAAAAAAATTAAAAAAAAAGAAAATTAAAAAAAAAGATAATTTTTTCCTTTTTCTTTTTTAGATAAATTTTTGCTATAGGGTATGTGCACTCTCCAGAGAGGTAGAGAGAAAGAAAGTCAAAGGTGAGAGGTAGGGGTTTAGATTCATCTTTCTGCAAGTGGAAATCCAGTTTTTCCAGCACCACTTGCTTAAGAGGCTTTCCTTTTCCCACTGGATTGACTGGTACCCCTTGTCAAAGATCAGTTGACTGTATGATTGGGCATTTATTTCTGGGGACTCTATTCTATTCCATTGGTCCACCTGTCTGTTTCTGTGCCAGTACCATACTGTTTTGATTACCACAGCTTTGTAGTATATTTTTGGGTCAGGGAATGAGATGCCACCCACTCCACTCTTCTTGTGTAGAATTGCTTTGGCAATACGGGGTCTTTTATGATTCCAGCCAAATTTTATGATTGTCTTTTCTAGGTCTGTGAAGAATGTGTCTGGTACTTTTATTGGCATTGCATTAAATAGGTAGATTAATTTGGGTAGAATTGCCATTTTGATTATATTAATTCTTCCAATCCATGAACATGGGATGTCCTTCCATTCTTTGGTGTCATTTTCAATTTGAACCCCTACCTCTCACCTTTGACAAAAATCAAGTCAAGGTAAATCAAGGATCTAAATCTAAGACCTCAAACTATAAAGCTGCCACAGTCGATCATCCCCAAAATAGACAAGTGGGATTACATCAGACTAAGAAGTTTCTGCATGGCAAAAGACACAGTAATTAGTGTCAATCGACAGCCCTCAGAATGGTAAAATATTTTTGTAAATTTTTCATCAGATAAGTGACTGATAACCAGAATACACAAGGAACTAAAGAAGCTGTCTGGAAAAAAGATGACCAACCTCGTTAAAAAATGGGAGAAGGAGTTGAATAAAACACTCTCTAAAGATGACATATGAATAGCCAAAAGACATATGAAAAGATGTACACCATCCCCCATCTTAAGGGAAATGCAGATAAAAACAACAATGAGGTACCACCTAACCCCAGTCAAAATGTCTAAGATTAAAAAAACAAAATGATAAGTGTTGGTGGGGGTGTGGTGAAAGGGGAACTCTTTTACACTGCTGGTGGGAATGTGAATTGGTCCAACCACTGTGGAGAATAATTTGAAGACTCCTCAAAAATTTACAAATATATCTACCATATGATCCAGCAATCCCATTCCTTGGTATCTACCCAAAGGACAGAAGAATTCTTCATTGGAAAAGTGCTTGCTCATCGATGTTTATTGCAGCTCTATTCACGATTGCTAAGTCATGGAACCAACCCAAATGCCCCTGTATGGAGGAATGGATTGAAAAACTGTGGCTCATATACTCTATGGAATACTACTCAGCCATAAAAAAAAAAACAACAAAACCCTGCCTTTTGACAGAAAGTGGAAAAACATGGAAGATTTACTGATGAGTGAAGCAAGCCAGGCTATGAAGGAGAGACATTGTATGTCCCCACTTAACATATATTGAATGTCTGCACTATATGACTGAAACTGATTGACTAACAGTTCTACAAACACAAGAGATGGATGTGAGTGTCAGATGAGATGTATGTGGAGGAGTGGGGCCTAATGAAGGACATTTGGAGAAGGGCTACAGAGGTAGAACATTGATGGGATGGGAAAGTGAGGTGTTATCGGTTGAAGATATTTTGATCAACGGGACTGGGGAGAAATGTTCACATATTGAAATGCTCACATTGTAAGCTAAACAATGCGATTGAATGTATATACAAAAAAAGAAATAAATTTAAAAAAAGATATTGATTTGTAAGAAAAAAAAAAAAGAAAGTGAGGATAACCTCCCAGGAGTGATGGCTTTGCCACAATCCCTTCTCTACTCTTCTCCTCTTGAGATTTTGGGGATACAGGCACACACACCCAGCATGCGTTTCAAGAAGCCAGATCTGGACTCAAAGCTCAGTTCGTCATGTGGCAGTCCAGTGACATAACTATTATGATATCTTCTGGTCTCTTGAAAGGTAATTTTACCAAATTATATTCTCTCTGTAGTAATGAGTATTCTTTTTCATCCTATTATTGTCTAACCTTATTCTACCTTCCTACCTTATTGTTTTAATTCTGATTATTTCTCTTTTCAACTACTAATAAGGTAAATCAGTTTTTCAAGTCCTACTTACTCCTTTGTATTTCATCTTTGGTGACATGTCTGGACCCTCAGTGTCAATGATCTATTTCTTCAGCTCTCTCTTGAAGATTGGGCTCCTAATGAATAGCTCTTACGTGCTGCTATGGACAGAATTGTACATGGGAACTATCTACATGGTATTTATAGAAGAAATGGCTAGCACACACAGCATAAATCAAAGTGTGAAACACTCCAAGAGGAAAGAAATGTCACCAGGAGAAATTGAAGTAGGAGGATGCTCCTGCAAATGGAAGAAGAAATAAAATTTTCCTTTTTAAAATTTTATTATTATTATTTTAGAGTCTGAAAGACTGGGGAAACAAAATTTTCAAGAAGCAGGCACAGTGAGTGTAGCTTGGCTGATAAATGTAAATAATTAGAAATGCCCTGATCAAAACAGCATGGTATTGACACAAAAACAGAACATGGTATTGACTCAAAAACAATGGAACAGAATGGAATAGAGATCTCAGAAATACACCCCCCCCCAAATATTCAGCCTTCTGATCTTTGACAAAGTGTACCAGTCAATCCAGTGGGAAAATTAAAACCTCCTTAGCAAATGGTTCTGGAAAAACTGGGTATCCACCTCCAAAAAGATGAATCTGAAGCCCTATCTTTTACCATTGACAAAAATCAACTCAAAGTGTATCAAAGACCTAAACATAAGATCTCGAACTATAAAACTCCTGATGAAAAGCACTGAGGACTCTGGAGACACTGGGGTAGCAAAAACTTCTTAAATAAGACCCCCAAATCACAGTCAATAATTCCAAAATTAGACAAATGGGATTACATTAGATTAAGAAATTTCGCAAAGCAAAATACAGTAATTAATGTGAATCAACAACCCTCAGAATGGGAGAATATTTTTGTAAATTATGTGTCAGATAAGGGATTGATAATCAGAATTCTCAGATACCCCAAAAATGATCAATCCAATTAAAACATAGGAAAATGAGCTGAACAAACAACTGTATAAGGAAGACATATGAGTAGCCAAATAGAATATGAAAAAATGTTCAATATCCCTCATCCTAAGGGAGATGTTGATGAAAACCACAATGAATTACCACCTAAACCCAGTCAGAATGGGTAACTTACTTTATTTTTTATTATTTTTATTTTTTAAAAAAAACATTTGATCTCTATACATCATTTAGCTTCTAAAGAGAATCTATACAATATGAAATATATCTTAGACTATTTCAGTTGACAATACTATATACATTATCATCAATATGCAATACACCATTTTTGTGTTCCACAAATGTCTTGCTTCTCTACATTTTCCCCTGATTTTCTTCCTTATAGTCTTTCCTTCTCCCACTATTCTTCCACACTGTCTCCAGCATATGTCACTATTTTCACTTCTTTTAAGCCCTATATTAAGTGGAGATATGCAATAAATTTCTTTCATAGCCTGATTTGCTTCACTCAGCAATAAATCATCCATATTTGACCATTTTTTATAAAATACCTTGGTCTTGTTGTTTCTTATGGCTAAACAGTTTTCCATAGAGTATATGTACCACACGTTTTCAATGCATTCCTCTGTTCCTGGATATTTAGGTTGGTTCCATGTCTTAGCAATTGTGAACAATGTTGCAATAAACATTGATGTGCAAGTGCTTTTATGACTGAGCATTCCCTTGTCCTTTTGGTAGATACCCAGGAGTGAGATTACTTGATCATATGGTAATTCTATTTGTAGGTCTTTGAGTAACCTCTATATTGTTCTCTACGCTGGCTGGACCAATTTACATTCCCACCAAAGTGTAGGAGAGTTCCCTTTCCACCAGAATCACACCAAAACTTTTCATTTCTTTTGTAATTTTAATCTTTTCCAGAATGACTAAGATTTGAAAATCAGAAAATGGTAAGTGCTGGCAGGACTGTGGTAAAGGGAGAACACTTCTATACTGCTGGTGGGCAGTTAAATTGGGTCAGCCACACTGAAGAACTATGTGGGAGTTCTTCAAATATCTACTTATAGAACTACCATAAGATATGACAGTTCTGGGTATCTGCCCAAATACAGGATAACACTCATAAAAGTCCTTACACATCTATGTTTATTGAGGCATTAGTCAAAACTGCTACGACATGGAACCAACCCAAATGTTCATGAATAGAAGAATGGATTAAAAAAGTGTGGTTATGTTCTATGGAATGCTACTCAGCCATTAAAAAACAACAAGACCCTGGCTTTTTAGTAGACAAATATGGAAGATTTACTGCTCAGTAAAGCAAGCCAGCCTATGAGGACATTGCATGCTTCCACTTAACATGTATTGCTATCTGTGCTCTATTGTTGACAGTGAAAGATTAGATCATATATTAGCCTGGACAATGGTTGTGGATATTGGATACAGTGCGAGAAGAGAGTGGGAGAAGGAGTATAGTGTAACAAAAGAAATTAAGAAGAAAAATAGAGAGGCAAGGCTTTTTTGGGACACAGAAATGGATTAATATCTGTTGTTGATAATGTGTATAGGATCCTCAACTGGATTGGTGTGAAGTGCCTTCATGTTGTGAAAATCACTTTACAAGCTAAGTGATGTATAGTACTTGAATGTATGAAAGAAATTAAAACAAAATAAAATATATATTAAAAAAATATAAAGTATTTGCACAGCATGCAGCACTGGCAGACAGCCACCATCTTTCCACGTCTTTACATGTATTCTCTCTGTGCATGTCTATGTCTTCACTTCCTGTTACTAGAGGACATGGTCAGATTGGGCCATGATTCACCCAGTGACTTCAATATCTAAGTAAGATGGGTCTTCAAAAAGTTCACAGAAAATGCATACTGAAAGAATCTATGTATGGATTTGAAATTTGTTTTCATGAAAATAAATTTGTACTTTAACTGAAAAAATCAAGAAAGGAATGGCCTATGGGATAAATGGTTTATTATCTGTTTATGATAATGTGTATAGTATCCTCAACTCACCTGGTGTGAAATGTATTCCTTTTGGCAAAATTCACTTTATAAGAGAAGAGATGTATAGTGATTGAATGTTTAAACTAACTAACTAACTAATTTACTAACTAAATAAAGGGAATGGCCAAGGAAAGGCAAGAATTAGCAGACTTCTTGGTAGAACATCATATTTTAGGTGTATATGTGTGCAAGGGTTCAGGTCTGGGTGACCACACTGAGATGGCACACATATTTCATGTGCCCTGCTGGGATACACCTGACGAAAGCTCTACTGCATGGACCAGATACCCACGGCATCAGTAGTTCTCTTGTCTTCATTTAATTGACTACTTTCTTCTATAGTGAGCAATAGATCTATTTCCAGTAAATTTTAAATGTTCATCTGAAAGACTTGCAAGAGGACATAGATTCCATAACACCTCAAGTAGATTTCAATTTTAAATATTAATGAAAACTCAATATGGAAGTTAATACAAGCTGTTTTAAAAGAAAGGGCTTCCTTATGATCTAAGCCTCTTCCAGAGGGCTTCGAACTTTGTTTGGCACCTGACCACATGTATCTCATGGTGTCTCCATACCACAATGTCCAAGTCCAAGCAGCCCCACTCTGGCCATGGCGGCCTTGTTCTGGGAGGGATACCTAAGTAAAGAAGACCCCATAGGCTTTATGATCAATGATTAAGGAAAAGACAAGTGGGACAATTCAATTAATTTCTTCAGAATTTGCAAAAGAGAAATCTAGCCTGGTTCTGAAGAAATTAAAATGAATATGTTGTATTTGGGGACTTGGAGTAGGAAGTCATGACTTGGGTGCTCTGCAGAGTAGTAGACAGAAGACGGTAAAGAGGCATCCAGGAAGAAAAGAAGGGAGCAAAGAGGCCAAAAGAAATCACAGCCACATGGCCTCTGCAAGAAAGGGGCTGCTTCCTGAACTCCTGGCCATGTCTCCGTTGTTAATTTTATGCAATCCAGCTGCTCAGCCTTTTCATTCCTAATGTATATAACTTCACAGAACCTCCTATAATGCTCACCTTAAACTAAATGTACTTGAGAGTATGTCCATTTCTACCTCCAAATGAGCCCCATTATGATGACAACAATCAGTTTAGTCAGCTGGGAAACAGGAGGAAGGAGGGATGTGACTTATTGCCTCTGTTTCTTATTTTCTTTGAAGAAAATCTCTACATTTTCCTTGCCTATGACAGATGTAGTCAGGGAAGCCCAAGAAAATTCTTCTTTCCTGGTTCCCATTGCTAACCAAAAAACCAAACAAACAAAAATTACAACACCACCACCACCAACAAAAACAGAATTTTCCAGATTGACAGAGGAAGTTAGAGGTCTTTGGCTCAAAAGTCAGAATTGATTTTCTGTAAATATGAGGAGCAGAACTGCTGAATATGAAAGGTGGCTCATTTTCAATAAGCCAGTAGTTCTCACTAGAACAATTCAGGAAGAACTACGAGGACTTCAGGTACAAAAACAGGACACAGAGAAACAGAAGACAAGGTCAGAGAGAAGAATGCAGCAGAAGAATCAGTCATTAGAAGTAGCTTTGAGAACATCATGACAAAAAAAAAAGATCATTCTTTAACAGAAAACAGTATGGAAGAGATGACTAAACAGCCTATTTATTTTTTTTACATATTTATTGTAATTTATGACACTTCTAATCATTACACATATTTGTAGAGTATAGAATGATCTTTAAAAGCATATATATGAAGTATAATAAACAAATCAATGTTAACATATTCGCCACCTTCAACATTTGACATTATTTATGTTGTGAACATTTGAAACCTACTCCACTGGTTATTCGAGAAAAATGTACTGAATTATCTATGATATTTTCTACTGTAAAATACATTTCTGAAGAAAAATAAATTGATTGAAAATCAAACAGGAAAATGCTAAGTTGGAAAAATATTTGCATATCTATGCTTATTGCAGTATTATTCACAATTGCTAAGACAGAGAACCAACACAAATGTCCAGAAACAGATGAGTGGATTGAAAAAATTGTGGAACATATACTCTATGGAATACTACTCAGCCATAAAAAAACAATAAGACCCCGGCATTTGAAAGAAAGGGAACAAATATAAAAGTTTTACTTCTGAATGAAGAAAGCCAGGCTATGAAAGAGAGACACTGTATGTCTCCACTTACTATATACCAACTGTACACACTCTATGGTGGAAACAGAAAGATTACAGGATATAGAACTTTGAAAATAGTTATGAATACTGGAGACAATGTGGTAAGAGGGTGGGAAAAGGGGGGGTGTGTAAGGAAAGAAATTAGAGAGGGAAATATAGAGAAAAGGCATTTATGGGACACAGAAATGGATTATATGTTGATGATAATGTGTTTTGTATCCTCAACTAGACTGGTGTAAAGTGTTTTCATGTTGGGTAAATTCAATTTACAAACTATGTGATGTATGTATATAAAGTGATCAAATTTATAAAATAAAATAAAATTTCAAATATAGATGTTAAGTCTCATAAGTTAATGAGGATGAATTTTTGAAAACAAAGATATTGACTAGCTAGTATATTATAAACTGAATAAATGTTTAAAGTGTATCCAACAAACTGACAGATAATAACAGTATGAAGAGGAGTCGAGAAGACACCCCTGGACACTTACATTTTTCAGTGAACTTCTGTATGGCCGATAGAGAAATGGCCTCGGTATCCTGGAATTTACTACTTTGACAGAGGCATTGAAGGCTTCATCCACGAGGGGATCCGCATACCGTGGCAACCCTGAACACACAAGCACATGGAGCCTCAGTGATGCTCCATACAAGGTGGTTTCAATCATTAAGAGATTGAAGTGGCTGGATTGTTGAGGGTCTTACCTGTACAATACCAGTAGTTGATTCCAAGAGCAAACATAATCATGAAGATCAATAACATCTTCTCCATCCTGGGAATAACAATTTTAGTTCAGAGTAAATGCGATTGTCTGTCTAGAGGTTTAGGAGCAGCAGTTTTCCTGAGAGTATCTGTCTTTATAAATAGGACCTATCTGTGTTTTCTGATTGCGGTAGCCAGTAATTAAACAGAAACATTTGGTCTCGGGGTCAACATTTATTGCTGACAGTTCCAATGGAGAGGTTCCAGTTTGAGAATATTTGTGAAGTTTAGAGCTAACCAGAGGCCTTTAACCCACCACCAAATGCATCAAGAGGCTCAAGATTCCATACATGCTCCTATTTCTACTTTGATTTACTTCTTTAGGGAAAGGATATGTTATCTACGCTTAACAAAATGGTTCATATAAAACTTTTGCCTTTTTAGTTCTTTAGTCCTAATGATATCACAGTGAAATGTGCACACTTCTTAAATAAGACCCCCAACACACAGTCAATAATCCCTGAAATAGACAAGTGGGATTACATCATGTCGCGTCAGGAACGACCAGGAGACAGTCTTCTCATCAGGACTTTATTGTATAGCTGCTTCCGCCTTTCTTCCCATCCCGGTCCCCTTAAATAGGAGTCCCCACCAATCAGGGCACTGTTCACGTATGCGGAACTAGTCCTGATAGGTCGCATGCACTGTCCACGCACGGAGGGGCGCGGAGGGATTGGTGGGTGGTTGTGATCACGCCTTCCGGGTAATGTACTTCCTCAAAGTTGTTTGCCTCATGTGCTCTCAAGGCACTTCCTCTCAGCGCCATTTTGGGCCACTCGATGGGCGGGGGCGCGCCACACCTGGGAGGAGAGTAGAGGAGAAAGGATTGCAGCATGGTCATCCCCCTGGGTGGAGGGTGATTTCTGGCTTTCTTTCTCTCTATCTCTCTCTGTCTCTCTGGTGAGCACATGCACCCTATAGCGGAAAAAAAAAAAAAAACTCTCTCTAAAATTAAAAAAAATATATATTGCCAAGGTTATAATTGAACTGGTGTGTCAACTTAGGCACACTCAAGTAGTTTGGCATAGCACACACGATTGTGTCAACACCTCTGTACTGCTGGTGTCAACACCTCTGTACTGCTGGTACTGATGGTAAGGTAGGGAACTTCTGCCATGGCTCTGGATGACCCTCCCATCTTGGTATGCATGCCATGTACAGTACCTTCTATTAATATTTACAAGAGGTCTACTGATTTATTTCTTAAGAATGGAATGCACCAGGACCAGATGATGAAATGGTTATGTCACTGGACTCCCATGTAGTCAACCATGGTTAGAATCCTAGACCCCATGGTATATGTGTACACGTACCCAAAATCCCAGGAGGAGACTGAGGGAAAAGGGGATTATGGCATGACTATCTCCCCTGGGGTGGGGGAGGTAATGTCTAGCTTTCTGTCTCTCTGTCTCTCTCTGTATCTCTGGCGAGTTTAAGCACCCTATAACAAAAAATCTCTCAAAAAAAAAAGTTTAAAAATCAAAGAATGGAATACACCAACAATCTTGGGGGTGTCACTTTCCACATTAGGTTATAAAAGACTGTAATATATCTTTGACTAGTACACTTTTCCTCTGACTTTTCCTGCCTGCTTTTTTTCTTTTTTTCAATGAAGCAAGTTACCATGTTGTAAGCTACCCTAAATAATATCCCATGTGTCAATGATCTGAAAGTGATCTCTGGCCAACAGCTCTGAAGAAAGTGAATCAGCCTGTTAGCCATGTGAGTTCACGTGAAAGCTGATCCTTTCTCAATAAATCCTTCATCTAAAACTACACCCGTGACTGGTTTCTTGATTATATCTAGTAAAAGATCTGAAGGCAGGGAATTTAGCTAAGCTGTGCTTTAGGCCCTGACCCACAGAAACTGCTGGTAACAAATGACTCTGTTTCAGAGCACTAAATTTGGTACAGTTTGTTATATAGCAATAGATAATTAAATATCTACCTATCTATACACACACACACACACACACACACACACACACACA
>NW_006159708.1:2929188-2944633 GCF_000334495.1 Tupaia belangeri chinensis | reverse complement strand
TCAGGAACGACCAGGAGACAGTCTTCTCATCAGGACTTTATTGTACAGCTGCTTCCGCCCTTCTTCCCATCCCGGTCCCCTTAAATAGGAGTCCCCACCAATCAGGGCACTGTTCACGTATGCGGAACTAGTCCTGATAGGTCGCATGCACTGTCCACGCACGGAGGGGCGCGGAGGGATTGGTGGGTGGTTGTGATCACGCCTTCCGGGTAATGTACTTCCTCAAAGTTGTTTGCCTCATGTGCTCTCAAGGCACTTCCTCTCAGCGCCATTTTGGGCCACTCGATGGGCGGGGGCGCACCACAACATCAGACTAAGAAGTTTCTGCATGGCAAAACACACGGTCATTAGTGTGAATCAACAAACCTCAGAATGAGAAAATATTTTTTAATTATGCGTCATATAAATGACTTATGACCAGAATACACAGGGAACTCAAGCAGCTTTTTTGAAAAAAGATGATCAACCCTTATAAAAGATAAGAGAATGAGTTGAAAAGAACACTCTCTAAAGATGACATATGAATAGCCAAAAAACACGAAAAAATGCTCAACATCCCTCATCATAAGGGAAATGCAGATCAAAACAACAATGAGATACCACCTAACCCCAGTCACAATGTCTAAGATTAAAAAATAAAAACAAAAAATGGTTAAGTGTTGGCTAGGGTGTGGTAAAAGTGGAACTCTCTTACACTGCTGGTGGGAATGTAAATTAGTCAAGCCACTGTGGAGAACAATTTGAAGATTCCTCAAAAATCTACAAATAGAACTACCATATGATCCAGCAATCCCACTCCTTGGTATCTACCCAAAGGACAGAAGAATTCTTAATCAGAAAAGTGCTTGCACATTGCTGTTTATTGGGGCACTATTCACAATTGCTAACACATGAAACCAACCCAAATGCCCCTGAACAGATTAATGGATTGAAAAACTGTGGCACATATACTCCATGGAATACTATTCAGCCATAAAAAAAACCTTGTTTTTGACAGAAAGTGAAAAAATATGAAATTTTACTGCTGAGTGAAGCAAGCTAGGCTATGAAGTAGAGACATGTATATCTCCACTTAATATATACCGAATGTCCACAGTCTATGACTGAAACTGATTGACTAATGGATATACAAACACAGTAAATGGTTGTGAATACCAGATACAGTGTGTGAGGAAGTTTAGGGCCTGAGGAATGACTTTTAAAAAAAATTAAGAAGACAAAGCATTAATGGGACAAAGAAATGTGGTATTACGTGTTAAAGATATTTTATAGTTTTATCAACTGGACTAGGGAGAAATGTTCACATATTGAAATATTCACTTTGTAAACTAAATAATGTTATTGAATGTATAAAAGAAAATGAAATAAAGAAAGAAAAGTGATAATTGCTGGCTGGAGTGTGGTGAAACTCCCACACTGCTGATGGGAATGTAAATTGGTCCAGCCACTGTGGAGAACAATATGAATTTCATCAAAATCTACAGATAGAACTACCATATGATCCAGCAATCCCACTCCTTGGTATCTGCCCAAAAGACAGATGCATCCTTAGATGTAAAAGTGCTTGCATATCAATATTTATTTTGGCATTATTCATAATTTCTATATCATAGAACCAACCCAATGTCCATTAATAGAGGAATGGATTGAGAAAGTGTGCCACATATACTATTTGAAATACTACTCAGCCATAAAAAACAATAAGACCCTGGCTTTGACAGAAAGAGGATGAATATGGAAGATTCACTGCTGAGTGAATCAAGCAGATTATGAAGGAGAGACATTGTATGTCTCCACTCAATATATTCTGAGTGCCTGCACTTTATGGTCCAAACTGAATGATTAGAGATATAGAAACCTAGAAAATGGCTATAGATACCAGGTACAGTTTGGGAAGAGGGTGGGAGAAGGAGGAGAGTGTGAGGAAAGACATTAAGGAGAGAAATAGATAGGCAAGACATTTATAGGGCAAAGAAATGGGTTATTATCTGTCAAAGATAATGTGTATAGTATTCTCACCTGGACTGGTGAGAAATATATTCATGTATTCATGTTGGAATATTCACTTTACAAGCTACATGACATATGTAATTGAATGCATAAAAGGAATTAAAATAAAAAATAACAAGAATCATAACTTAAAAACTACTTAATATGCCACAAGCTTCTATAAGTTAAAGTTTCCCAGCAGCTCCCCATAAGGTATACTCTTGTTTTATCAGTAATTGCTCTGATGCCTGTCAATTGGACTACAGAATATTATTTTGCATGACTTCATTTTTGCATGTGAGCCCTAAGGATATAGTATTGGGGCTCATATTTACCATTTAAGAGTTTTCATAAATTAGGGAGCCCATAGGTTACCATATTCAGATTGCACATTCAGCAATGAGTATCATGGGCCATTGCTTCACGGCCACCACAGATACCATTGGTCATATATTAAAATCCTTTTATAAAATATTCTTTTTTTCATTTTTTATTTCATTTTCTTTTATACATTCAATCACATTATTTAGCTTACAAAATGAACATTTCAAAAGGCAAAAATTTCTCCCTAGTACAGTTGATAAAATTATAAAATATCTTCAACAGATAATAACACATTCTTTTTTTTTATTTTTTGGAGAGGTTTTTGCTAGAGGGAACGTGCGTTTGCCAGAAAGACAGAGAGAAAGAGAGACAGAAATTGAGAAATCTCTCCCACCCCGGGGGATGGACACACTGCAATCCCTTTTCCATTCTCCTATCAGGATTTTGGGCACACACGCACACAAGCCTGGCATGAGTTTATGTCACTGGGTCTGAGACTCATATTGCAGTCTACTACTTGGGAGTCCAGCAACATAGCTATTATGCCAACTTTTAGTCCCTATAAAATATACTTTAAAATTATTTATAATTCCCTCTCAGACCTTCTTCAATATAATTCATACCTTCTGCAACATGCTTTATACCTTGCTCATTTGTCCTCTTTTTACTATTTTGCATTTTAAAATGATCCAGCCATCTTGTAGGATAAAATTTTAACCATACAATAGTCTTCCTATATAAAACATCTTTTTTTCCTTTTAATCTTTTTTTTTTTTTTGAGAGATTTTCGCTGCAGGGTGCGTGCGCTCACCAGACAGGCAGAGAGAGACAGAGAGACAGAAAGCAAGAAATCACCCCCCAGCGGGGATGGCCATACCGCAATCCCTTCACCTCCGTTCTCCTCTCAGGATCTTGGGCACGCACACACACGCGCCCGGTGTGAGTTTTAAGCCACCAGGTCCAGGACACGAACCGCGGTCGACTACATGGGAGTCCAGCGACATAGCCATTACGCTAACTGCTGGTCCCCCTTTTAATCTTTTTTTTTTAACCAAAAATCCATTTTCATATCCATAGCTTTCTTTCCTCATCTCTTTCTTACTTAATGTTTTCTTTCTTTCTTTCTTTTTTTTTTTTTTAGGATAGGTTTTTGCTATAGGGCGCATGCGCTTGCCAGACAGACAGAGAGAGACAGAGAGACAGAAATCGAGAAATCACCCCCCAGGGTGATGGTCACGCTGCAATCCCTTCTCCTCCATTCTCCTCTCAGGAGCTTGGGCATGCACGCACACGTGCCTGGTGTGAGTTTAAGCCACCAGGTCCAGGACACGAACCGCGGTCGACTACATGGGAGTCCAGCGACATAGCCATTACACTAACTGCTGGTCCCTTACTGTTTTCTTTCTACCTTGTTTCTCTTTCCTTTATGTACTTATCTTAGTAATTAATAGTTACTTCCCAGATAGGAAATATTATTTTTAAGGAATATTTTTGTTTATCATTTTAAGGATTTCCTTAGGCTTCATTAAATGTCAAAGCTTCCCTCTTTCTTTTTCCAGAGTGAGGAATCTGACACATCTGAAAGACCATGTAGTTTTGTAACTTGATATGTAGGACTCTACATATTGTTAAGCTCTTAGGAGTAGTAGCTTTTAGTACATACCAGCCACTTATGGATATGTATTTTACAAACAAACAAAAACTTTCTAAGATATTTCCCAAAAAAGAACAAAACAATCTTACTAATAGATTTAATGTTTTCCATTTTTTTGTAAAATTTAAAAGGCTGCCAATAGGAATAATTAAAGCATGGGATTTTGTTAAAACATTTTTTTGCTTTGGGTTAATTTTCATCCTGCCTAATGGTTGGCTTAGCAGTTCAGAAAAACAATCAGCTTATCTATAGAAACTGGAAATTTGTTGTCCATCTATAGCCCACTTCCCAGCAAGGGAAATTGAGGCCAGGGCATGACTGCACCCCCAGCCCACACCAGGCTGCCAAGACTAGGACCTCACCTTCTTTAAAGGTAGGCAAGGCCTCATTTTTTCCATTTTTTCTTCTTAGCTATTTCTTTTTGATTTGCTAATTCTCTCCTCCCCCTTGTCCCACAGACAAGACTGGTCCTCGCCCTGCAGGAGTTCTCCTGTTCTATATAGCCCACGTGCCACTTCCTCTTTAATCTCCTTTGTACTCTTTTCTTTCCTCTTACATTATCCTCTCTTCTTCATCCTCCACTCTTCCTGAGGGATTTGACATATCTCAAATCTCAGTTCTGAACTGCCATAGTATATTGGAAGGTTCCTGGGATCCTAGTCAATATTGAACCATCTGTGTTTATCTAGAATAGAGTAACTCTCTTGAGACCACATTACTAAAAACATCAGGAGAGGTACTTCTGCACACATCAGTTCACAGAAAAGGTATACACGCTTGCTCCTAGTTGAAGAAACTTTCTCCTAAGAGATATTCAAAAGTGAACACATCATCTAATGCCCAGAAGTAGGAGAAGATCCTCAAGTCTGAACAAGTCAGGAAATATGTCTCCATCAAAGGAACAGAGTAGCTCCCCTCCATCTCTCCTAAAATCTGAGGATGTCACCAAAATGTCAGAGAAAGAATTTAGAAACTTCATGATGAACCAATTCTATGAGTTGGAACAGAAAAAAGACAATGAACTTCAGGAGATTAAGAAGTCCTCCCACGATATGAAAGAAGAAATGGACACTCTGAGAAAGAATCAGATGGAGCTATTAGAGATGAAGTCTGAAACACAGGAAATCAAAACCTCTCTTGAAAGTATTAAAAGTTGATTAGACCATGCAGAAGATTGAATCTCCGATGTAGAAGATAAAACCTCTGACCTTGAAAAAACCACCAAGAAGATAGAGAAAATAACTAAAAAACATGAGGATAATATATGAGAAATACTAGATTCCATAAGACGCCCCAAAATCATAATAATTGGCATCCCAGAAGGTGAAGAAAGTAATAACAGCATGGAAAATCTATTCCATAAAATTCTGGAAGAGAATTTCCCAAGTCTAGAAAGGCACTCAAGCATCCAGACCCAAGAAATACAAAGGACCCCAAATAGACTCAACCCCAGAAGATCTTTCACAAGGCACATTGTAGCCAGACTCTCGAAGACCACAGATAAAGACATGATAGTAAAACTGGCAAGAGAGAAAAGAGAAGTGACTTACAAAGGTCATCCCATCAAGCTAACACTGGACCTCTCAATGGAAACAAAACTAACAAGGAAAGAATGGGAAGATGTCTTTAAAGTTTTAAGAGAGAAAAATTTCAACCAAGACTATTATATCCAGCAAGATTATCCTTCATATGGGAAAAAAAAGATTAAAATCTTCTCAGACAAACAAAACCTGAAAGAATTTGCCAACAACAGACCAGCTCTTCAAGAAACCCTGAGGAAAGTACTGTTCCAGGAAAACTAAAGAATTAACAGCCAGAAACAAAGAAATAAAAGTCAACTAAGATAATGGCCAACATAAACGTCTGTACAGAACCTGTAACATTGATAATAACACTAAATGTTAATGGATCAAATTCTCCAATCAAGAAACACAGACTGGCCGAATGGATAAAAAAACAAAAACCCTCTATCTGTTGCCTACAGGAAATCCACATCATGGATAGAGGTGGGTTTCCATGCAAATGCGAACCAAAAAAGAGCTGGAGTTGTGATACTGATTCCTGACAAAATAGGCTTTAAAACAAAAACTGTTCGAAGAGACAAAGAAGGGCACTATATCGTAGTAAAAGGATCAATATATCAAGAAGATATAACTCTTATAAATATCTATGCTCCTAACACAGGAGCACCCAAATATGTGAAGGAAAGACTTAGATCTAAAAGGGGAGATAGACTGCAACACACTAATTCTTGGAGACCTCAACACTGCACTATCCCCTCTGGACAGATCATCAAGGCAAAAAATAGATAAATAGATGAAAGATTTAAATGATACAATAAATCAAATGGACTTAGCAGACACCTATAGAACTTTCCATCCAAAAACCATGAGATACACATTTTTCTCATCCCTACATGGAACCTTCTCGAAGATTGACCACATCACAGGGCACAAAGCAAGCCTCTACAGATTCAGAGGCATAGAAACTATATCCAACATCTTCTCTGACCATGATGGAATTAAACTTAATTTTAATTTCAAGAGAAATCCACAAAAAAACCCAAATACATGGAAACTAAATAACTGACTCCTGAATGACTCCACTACTACCCAAGAAATAAAGACTGAAATCAAAAGATTCATGGAAGTGAATGACCAGGAGGACATGAGTTTCCATAATCTTTGGGACACAGCAAAAGCAGTCATAAGAGGAAATTTCATAGCAATTAGTGCCTAGAAGAAGAAGAAGAAGAAGAAGAAGAAGAAGAAGAAGAAGAAGAAGAAGAAGAAGAAGAAGAAGAAGAAGAAGAAGAAGAAGAAGAAGAAGAAGAAGAAGAAGAAGAAGAAGAAGAAGAAGAAGAAGAAGAAGAAAAGAAGGCTAATGGATCACCTAACATCATGCCTCCGAAAATTGGAAAAGCAAGAACAAAATAATCCAAAAACTCCAGGAGAAAGGAAATAATAAAGATCTGAGCAGAAATAAATGAAATAGAAAACAAACGTACTATACAGAAAATAAATGAAAGTAAAAACTGGTTCTTTGAAAGGATAAATAAAATCGATACACAACTACTGAGACTTATTCAGAAGAAGAGTAAGGAATCAGGTGAATCAAATCTTCAATGAAGGTGGTTATATAACAACAGACAGAGTAGAAATTCAAAACATCATTAGAGGTTACTTTGAACATCTATGCGCTAAGAGGCAAGACAACCTGGATGAGATAGACAAATTCCTGGACAAATATAATCTACCAAGAATGAGCCAGGAGGATATAAAAAGTCTGAATAGGCCCATAACAAGCCAGGAGGTTGAATCAGTAATAAATAACCTCCTAACAAAGAAAAGCCCTGGCTCTGATGGATTCACCTCTGAATTCTACAAAACCTTCAAAGAAGAGTTAACCCCCATTCTGCTCAAGTTATTTCTAAAGATCCAAAAGGGTGAATCTCTCCTTAATTCATTTTAAGAAGCCTCTATCACCCTTATCCTTAAAACAGGTAAGGATGAACATAGACACAAAGATTCTCAACAAGATACTAGCAAATCATATTCAACAACTTATAAAAAAGATCATACACCATGATCTGGTAGGCTTTATTCCAGGAATGCAAGGTTGGTTCAACATATGCAAAACAATAAATGTAATACATCATATTAACAGGAATAAAGATAAAAGCCATATGGTCATATCAATTGATGCAGAAAAAGCATTTGATAAGCTACAACATCCCTTCATCATCAAGATGCTCAGCAAAATTGGCATAGACAGGCCATTTCTCAACACAATAAAAGCCTTCTATGAAAAACCCATAGCAATCATCATCCTGAATGGAGAAACGCTGAAAGCTTTCCCACTAAACATGGGAACAAGACAAGGGTGCCTGCTTTATCCTCTTCTTTTTAATATAGTACTGGACATCCTCGCCAATGCAATCCGAAAAGACGAAAAAGTAAAAGGCATCAGAATAGGAAAAGAAGAAGTGAAAATCTCTCTATTCGCAGATGACATGATTGTATACATAGAAGACCCAATGGTCTCCATGGGAAAATTTCTGGAAGTGATACATGATTACAGTAAAGTTGCAGGATTTAAAGTCAACATACAAAAAACTATAACAGTTCTATATACGAATAACAGGTAGACTGAGATAGAACTGAAGAAAGTTATTCCATTTACCATAGCCATCAAAAGTATAAGATATCTAGGAACAAATCTAACCAAAGAAGTTAAAGATCTCCTTAAAGAAAAGTATGAGAAGCTAAAAAAAGAAATTCAAAATGACACCAAAAAGAGGAAGGACATCCCTTGTTTCTGGATTAGAAGAATTAATATAACCAAAATGGCAATTCTACCAAAACTAATCTACATATTTAATGCCATGCCAATCAAAGTGCCAGGCACATTTTTCACAGATCTAGAAAAGACAATCATAAAATTCATCTGGAATCATAAAAAAAACCCATATTGCCAAAGCAATTCTACACAAGAAGAGTGGAGTGGGTGGCATTGCGCTCCCTGACCCAAAGATATACTACAAAGCTTTGGTAATCAAAACAGCATGGTACTGGCACAGAAACAGACAGGAGGACCAATGGAACAGAATAGAGTCCCCAGAAATAAATTCCCAAACATACAGTCAACTAATTTTTGAAAAGGGGTACCAGTCAATCCAGTAGAAAAAGGAAAACTTCCTCAGCAAATGGTGCTGGAAAAACTGAATTTCCACCTGTAGAAAGATGAATCTGAACCGATCCCTCTTACCGTTGTTAAAAATAAAGTCAAGGTGGAGCAATGATCTAAATCAAAGACCTCAAATGATAAAACTGCTCCTGGAAAACACTGGGGAAACTCTGGGAGACATTGGTATAGGGAAAAACTTCTTAAATAAGGTCTTCAAAGCACAGTCAATAATCCCCAAAGTAGACAAGTGGGATTACATCAGACTAAGAAGTTTCTGCATGGCAAAAGACACAGTAATTAGTGTGAATTGACAGCCCTCAGAATGGGAAAATATTTTTGTAAACTATGCATCAGATAAGGATCTGATAAGCAGAATACACAAGGAACTCAAGGTGTTGTTTGAAAAAAAGATGATCAGCCTTATTAAAAGATGGAAGAAGGAGTTGAAAAAACCACTCTCTAAAGATGACATATGAATAGCCAAAAGGCATATGAAAAAATTCTCCACATCCCTCATTGTAAGGGAAATGCAGATAAAAACAACAATTGAGATACCACCTAACCCTGGTCAGAATGTCTAAGATTAAAAAAAAAACAAAAAATGGTAAGTGTTGGCGGGGGTGTGGTGAAAGGGGAACTCTTTTACACTGCTGGTGGGAATGTAAATTGGTCCAGCCACTGTGGAGAACAATTTGGAGATTCCTCAAAAATCTACAAATAGAACTACCATATGACCCAGCCATCACACTCCTCGATTTCTACCCAAAGGACCGAAGAATTCTTAATTGGAAAAGTGCTTCCACATCGATGTTTTTTACGGCATTATTCACGATTGCCTAAGACATGGAACCAACCCAAATGCCCCTGTACAGATGAGTGGATTGAAAAACTATGTCACATAAACTCTATGGAATACTATTCAGCCATAAGAAAACCAACAAAACCCTGGCTTTTGACAAAATGTGGAAGAATATGTAAGATTTACTGCTGAGTGAAGCAATCTAGGATATGAAGGAGAGACACTGTATGTCCCCACTTAATATATACTGAGTGTCTGCACTCTATAACTGAAACTCATTGACCTAAGCTTGTATAAAGACAAGAGATGGGGGTTAGCACCAGAAGTTGAGTGTGTGGAGAAGAGGGAACCAAGGAAGGACATTTGGAATAGGGATACAGAGAGAGAGCATTGACGGGATGGGGAGGTGTGGTATTATTGGTGGAAGACACTCTGATCAACTGGACTGGGGAGAAATGTTCACACACATACTGAAATATTCACTTTTTAAACTAAATAATATGATTGAATTTATATAAAAAATTAAAATAAAAAAGTGAAAAAAAGACACTGGGAATTTGTTTATTATTATTTAACCCAATGTAAGGATTAGATACCTATCAGAGTACCTGCTCTTTTCATTTTTTAATAAAAAACTTTAAAATACATAAAAATTTAAGATTTTAGTCTTTTGAGGAAAACTTTTTAGAAAGGCATTAAGCAATGTCACTAATCATGGGCAAAAAGCCCTGAGCACTCGAAAGATGAAAATGTGTTAACTCGGGGCCGGCCGGTGGTAAGGAGTTTGGATGTGCTGAATTCCCATGTGATGGACTATGAATCAGGTCCCAGACCTGGCGGCTTGCTTTCTCACTTTCCTTTTCTCTCTCTCTCTGGTCAAATAAAAAAATATAATAAATGGAATTATATAATTAATCCTTTAAAAATCTGAAAAAAGAAAAATAATTAACCCAGTGTCTGTCAGTTCCAAAAATAAAGACAATACATGGTAGATTACAACAGCTAGATATGACTTTTAAAGTTCTAAGATTTACTTTTCATAGTTTTCAGTTAGTAGCTTTTTGACTGAACCATAAGAGAACAAAAAAAAAAATCAACGTTTAGGAAAATTAGTCTTACATCACAGCATTTAAAAATTTTCTTTAACCATTATGTCCTGATCATCTGTGAGAAACAAGGTATTATGGAAGGCTAGTCATTAATTCATTTTTTCCTGTTAGTCAGATAGTCATCATGTAATATATAACACATAACCTACAAACACCACCTGATTTATTAAACAACTATATAAAGACAAATATGATGCTGTCTGATTAATAAGCCCTAAACAAAGCATATGTTAGAAACTTTGAAGATATTCACATATTAAACTTTTTTTATTTGAAGCCAACTTGTTTACTTAAGTCATGTGAACTTGAAAAGCATTTAAATTAATTTGTATGAGCACACTTTCTATAAATTAAAGTGGAAGAATTCCTCAAGGCATTTTCTAGTGTTCCTCTCCATAATGGAGGTTTCTGCTTTCTCCCCTTTGAATTTTATCATCAGCAGGGCTCTTCTAGTTCTTCCAGGACAGATTATAAGGGGTTAAGTTGGAAGCTCCAGAGTGGTTCCGGTCAGGTGTGTCTCAGATAACTTAGGGGAGAAGTGGTCTTAGGCGTCTGACTGGGGCTATAGCCTCTGTTGCCTTAGGGTGTGCTGGTGGCAGTAATTAATGGGAAGGATAGCCTGGGTCCTCCCATCCATGATGACCTTGAGCAGTCTGCTAACTAGTTCTTTGTCTGTTGCATCTCAGAGGGTCAGCCCACCCAGAATGAGTCCCAATTTATTTCAGAGGATGCTTGGCATCTTCCGGGAACTTTCTGAATACCATGATCTCCTGAATACTTGTGCCTAAATTGTTTTTTTTTTTTTTTGTTTTTGTTTTTTTTTTTTTTTTACTCTAAGAGAGTAAGCTCTCTCTCAATGACATTTACACCAAAAAAGGAAGAGGCGAGAGGTAAAGTTTCCTCTGTAGTTTCACAATGTCTTTGGCCCATTGCTCAGGGCCTTAAGAGCTTAGCGGTTTTCTCCATTCTCCATTATGTAAATACCGAGGCCAACCCTGGAGAAGTAATCAGTTTCCTCCATATGCCATGTTGGGGCAGGGCCAGTCCCAAATAAACTTGGACTCTTACCAATCCTGTAGGCAGTGTTCCCTGAACTAGTTCCTGAGCCTCACTGAGTTCCATTATGTTTCCAGAAGCCATACACCCTGGATCGCCTGGAAGGCTTCTCCCCTATGGAACCACTGGTTTGTTGGTGCCATGTGAGGTCATCTCTTCTTTCTGGTGACTTCCCCCTGCTGCCAATAGATCTCTTCTTTCTGGTGACTTCACCCTGCTGCCAATAGAGGTGGAAACACACCATCTCTGAACTTTCCAGACCAATGCATCAGAAATGATGCAGGATACTCAGTGAGACAGAGAGAGAAAAGACACCAAGGCTTTTGCAGGAAAACAGTAATTTACTCCTGTGCTAGCACCAGTTCAGCAGATTATAATCCAAAGAGGATGAATTTCATGGAGCTCTTACTTTTACTTGTTTTAGTTTCTTTCTTTCATATATGGTTAGACATGCCTTTCCATACTTTTGATTGGGTGAAAGACTGCTATAAAATTATGCATGTATGTAATGGGCTACTGGGCTATTGGATACACAAGCATACATAAAATTACAGGGTTGCTAGCTTGCTATCAGGGCAACAAGATCACTAAGAGTTGCTAAATTCCTATGGGGATAAGGCTATGAGGTCACCACAGGCTGCACATGCATACTTAAATTCTAAACATGTCCCATTAGCTTCCTTTGTCCTAGAAGACTCCCCGACCACAATGCCATAGTATTTCTACAAGGGACTTTAGGATATGTATTCCTGTATTCTGGTCAGAATTTTTTCTTCTGGAAGCGTCTGGTAAGTGTTGTCTGTGCTTTCAGCCAGAAGTCTTGCTTTCAGAAGCATCATGGCAGTGACATTTACTGTTTCTTCCCAGAAACCATCATGCTAGCCTCTCTAGGAGGTCTATATTATTGTTCACAAAACATCCTTTTTCTCAGAGGCTTCCCATTGGTGGAGTCTGGCATTTCTGGCCAAATTTCTCTTTTCTGGCAGCTGTGATGAGTCATAATAGATTAAGGAGACCACCTTACTTCACTACAATCTCATCTCAATTGAATCACATAGGCAATGACCCTATTTTCAAACAAGATGACATTTAGAAATCCAGAAGGTTAGAATGTCGCATAATTTTTGGAGGGACGGTGTAAAATCTAACTCATAACATATATCAAGGCTGTTTTAATTAGTGTGCTGCTGTCTTCTAAGTTAAATGACCGTAATCAGTTTTGACCATGATCTTTTCACAGGGAATAAAGGCTTGTGCTACTCCTGATCTATGTGTGACTACTAAATATAAAATGAAAAGTGAGAAGTGTCAAGGACAGTAATTTGTTCTAACATTTAATTTGCACTCTAGAAATTCAATAATGCACAACTGTAGGCTTAATGCTTCAGCCAGATGACTTTTATAATATTTCTAGTTGGCATGGTTATCGCTCAATGGAGGAAGGTGGCAGAGAATGAAATAATGACATCTTGCTTTTATCACTAGAAGACCTGGGAAGGTTATGCATGTGGAAGAGGCCAAGTAGTTTAACAAAAAATTAACTGTTTCATGTACTTTTGAGAAGAGTGTTTTAATGCGAGTAACAAGACTTGAACCACTGTCAGCCATGTGGGAGTCCAGCACCTTTAACCACCAAGCCACATGCTGGTCCCTTGACTCTGACTCAGATTAATGCACATCATTCTCTTTTATAAGATTAGAATGATATTTTTTATGTATTAACACTGATTTTCAAAATGTTCCTGGACCAGAAGCGAGAGTAGTGAGGGACTAATTAGAAGTGCCAATTCTTTGGTCCCACTCTAGAACAAATGGTTCAGAAATTGGAAGCATGATCCAGCCATCCAAAAAAGATTCTTCTGCTCCTGAATGTTTGAGAACCACGGTTTTAGTGTGTTGAGTATATTGCTATATTCTGCTGCTGTATGTATAAATTGTTTGTCACAGAAAGAACTGTAATTTCAAAAAGATACAGATTCTGGACTAGTGTAAAATATATCCCTGTTGGAAAATTCACTTTACAAGGTAAGTATGTATAGTGATTGAATGTATAAAATAAATTAAAAGAAAATGAAATATATTACTATAAAACATGTATGTGCAAGTGTTTTTCTGATTGGATATCTTAGTTTAGAAAAAAAACAAGGCTCATATTTTGTATCTATTCAATAATTCTGTTTTTCTTTTTGAGGTGAGTTTTGTTTGGCTTGTAGGGATGCCTATTTTTATTGACAGTGAACCAAAGGAGAGTCTGTTTGGATAGCAGAAGAAAGATTGACAGGGTCATGGGCAAAGGAAAGCTTTAATGAACTCCAGCTCCTTGTCTAATTTCATACACTGAAAGCTCCAGGCCTTCACTTTATGAAAGAAGAAAGTAATCATGCCACATTGTGAGTGTTTGGGGTCCTCTGTGGTAAAATGTTTTTCCACACTCATCTGCACAGTCCCAAAAGAGGACTCAAAAAACCGAGGTTGCAGGATTGTCTTATGAAACCACTGAGAGCACGTTTATCTAGGGGCATATGGGGACTGGCAGCTATGTTTGCAATAGTTTTGCAAGAATGAAACACTATCTATATCTGATAACCAGGATGGTTCATTGCGTCAACAGTGAGGCTATCATCCCCTTTGCCTCAGGTCTGTTTGGAGAACTTCAACTCCAGAGATTAATTTTTCATTTTATTTTATTTTATACATTCAATCACACTATTGTTTGTCTTACAAACTGGATATTTCAACAGGTGAACATTTCTCCCAAATACAGTTGATAAAACTACAAAATATCTTCAACAGATAATACTACATTTCTTTGTGCCATTAATACTTTGCCTCCCTATTTTTCTTCTAAATGCCCTTCTTCAGTCCCTCATCTTGCACACATACTGTATCTGGTATTTACATCAATATACTGTGTTTCTATATCCTTTAGTCAATTAGTTTCAGTCATAGAGTGCAAACGCTTGGTATATATTAAGTGGGAACATACAATGCCTCTCCTTGATAGCCTGGCTTGCTTCACTCAGCAGTAAGTCTTTCACATTTATACACTTCCTGTCAAAGCCAGAGTTTTGTTGTTGTTGGTTTTTTTTATGGCTGAATAGTATTCCATTGAGCATATTTGCCACAGTTTTTCTCTCCATTCATCTGTTTGTGGACATTTGGTTTCCATGACTCAGCAATTGTGAATAGTGCTGCAATAAACATCGATGAGCAAGCACTTTTCCCATTAAGTATTCTTCTGTCCTTTGGGTAGATAGCAAGGCATAGGATTGCTGGATCATATGCTAATTTTATTTGTAGATTATTGAAGAATCTCCAAATTGATCTCCACAGTGGCTGAACCAATTTCTCTTCCCACCAGCAGTGTATGAGAGTTCCCCTTTCACTGCACCTCCATCAGCACTTATTGTTTTTTGTTTTTTTAATCTTAGTCATTCTGACTGGGGTTAGGTGGTATCTCGTTGTTTTCATCTACATTTACCTTACAATGAGGGATGTTGAGCATTTTTTCATTTGCCTTTTAGCTATTCGTAGGTCATCTTTAGAGAGTGGTTTTTTTTTTTTTTCAACACATTCTCTCATTTTTTAACAGGGCTGATCATCTTTTTTCCAAACAGCTGCTTGAGTTTCTTGTGTATTCTGGTTATCAGTTCCTTATCTGATGCCTAATTTACAAAAATATTTTCCCATTCCGAGGGGTATTTATTCACACTAATTACTGTGCCTTTTACCGTGGAGAAACTTCTTAGTCTGATGTAATCCCATTTGTATATTTTGGGGATTATCGACTGTGTCTTGGGGGACTTATTTAAGAAGTCTTTCCCTCAC
>NW_006159708.1:2920827-2927983 GCF_000334495.1 Tupaia belangeri chinensis | reverse complement strand
CTTTTTTATAAGTTGTTGGATACAGTTTGCTAGTATCTTGTTGAGAATCTTTGTGTCTATATTCTTCAGCGATATTGGCCTACAGCCTCTTCTCCGACTATGATGGAATTAAACTGGAGTTTAATTTCAAGAGAAATCCTTAAAAATACTCACATACATGGAAACTAAATAACCTACTCCTGAATGACTCCACAACTACTGATGAAATAAAGTCCGAAATCAAAAGATTCATGGAAGCTAATGACAATGAGCACTCGAGTTTCCATAATCATTGGGACACCACAGAAGCAGTCATAAGAGGGAAGTTTATAGTCATTAGTGTTCATAAGCGGAAGACAAGGAGAATGGAAATAATAAAGATCTGAGCAGATATAAATGAAATAGAAAATAAGCGAACTATGCAGAAAATCAATGAAATTAAAAGCTGGTTTTTTGAAAAGATAAAATGGACTCATGAGCAGAAATAAATGAAACAGAAAATAAGCGATCTATACAGAAAATCAATGAAATTAAAACCTTGTTTTTTGAAAAGATAAAATGGACTCACCACTAGTGAGACTCATTAAGAAGAAGAGAGAAAGGAACCAGGTGATTCAAATCTGCAATGAAGCAGGAAATATAACAACAGAAAAAGCAGAAATACGAAACATAATTAGAAGATATTATGAACACCTATATGCAAAGAAACAAGGCGATCTGGATGAGATGGACAAATTCCTGGACACGTATAATCTACCAAGATTGAGCCAAGACAATATAGCAAGTCTAAATATGCCCGTAACATGCCAGGAGATTGAATCAGTAATAAATAACCTTCCAACAGTGAAAAGCCCTGGCCCCGATGGCTTCAACTCTGAGTTCTCTAAAACTTTCAAAGAAGAGTTAACCCCCATTCTGCTCAAGTTATTTCTAAAGATCCAAAAGTGAATCTCTCCCTAATTCACTCTATGAAGCCTCTATCATCCTTTTTCTCAAAACAGATAAGGACAGGACAAGGAAGTACCCTTTATAGTGGAATAAATATCACTTGGTAATAATGTAGAATACTTGTATTCATTGTTAGATTTAATTGGCTGGTGTTTTGTTGAGAATTTTTGCATCTATTCTCATGTGATATATTGGTTCTTTTAATATCTTAGCTTTGTTTCGATATTAAAGTAATGCTGGCCTCATGGAACTGTTGAGGATGTATTCCTTCTACTTCTATGTTCTAGAATATTTGTATTTAATGGGAATAATTTCTTCCCTCAATGTTTGGTAGGTTTTACCAGAGAACCCATCTGGGTCTGGTGCTTTCTATTTGGAAGGTTATTGATTTTGGCTTCTATTTATTTCCAGAGTGTCTATTTCTTCATGTGTAAGGTTCAGCAAGTTATCTTTTTAAAGGAATAGGTGCATTTCACCTAGGTATCAAAATTGTGGGCATAGATGTGTTCATAATATTTTTTTTCACATCCTTTTAAAGATTATGGGATCTGTAGTTATTTTCACCTCTTTCTTTTCTTTTTTTCTTTTATTTATTTTGTTATCCAGCATCTCTCTGACTCCCTCATTCCCCATCCTTCCCAACCTCTAATAGTTATTCTTCACTTCTCTACTTCTATGAATTCATCCTTGTCAGTTTGTACATATGCGTGGGAACATGTGTTACTTCTCTTTTTGTGCTTGGCTTATTTTACTTAATGTATTCCAGTCTTGCCTATTTGACCTCAAATGACATAACTAAATTATTTAAATAGTACTTCAATTTGTGTTTGTATCACATTTTTTTACCCATGTCTTGGCAATTATGTATAAAATCCTGCAATAAAAATTAGGGTGTAGATATCTTTATGACATACTGATTTTTCAGCCTTTAAATGAGCGCCAACTAGTGTGATTGCCAGATCATACATCTGTTCTAGTTTTAGATTTTTGGGAAACTCCATAATATATGGATTTACATTCACACCAAAAATGTAAAAGAATTCTGTTTATTCCACATTCTTGTTAGCAGATGGTATTGTTTCGTTTTCCTATCTCTTTGATAATAGCCCTTCTAACTGGAATTAGATGATACCTCATTGTAATTTTAATATGCAGGCAAGAGATGGCATAGCAGTTACATCATTAGACTCCCACATGGCTGAACATGGTTCGAGTCTCACCCTGGGTGCATGGAAATGCATGTGCAAGAGCCCAGGATGAGAATGAAGGACAAGGGATTGTGGCATATCCATCCCTCTTTTTGGGGTGATTTCTTACTTTTCTTCTCACTGTCTTTGTCTCTCTTTGTCTGGTGAGCACTCATTCCCTAAGGCAAAGCCCTCTTAAAACACACACACACACACACACACACACACAACAAAAACAGAAAAGACAAAGCCCTCTTAAAACACACACACACACACAAAGCAAAAACAGAAAAGGATAGAAAATATTTTATATTTTCAATTTTTATCTTTCAGTTCTGTCTTTTTGTAGACTTTCTTTTGCATGCATGGTTTCTTTTTAGAAAGTGAAAGTTATTTATTTGGAATTTAGAAATTCCAGGTTGTATGACATCAGTTATCCAATAAGTGTGAATTCTCCAAATCTTTTATTATGTTAACATCACTTTAGGATTTAATATAGAGATCTTTGATTGACAGTAACACTAGAAATATGTCCCAAGTCTATTAGTGCAAATGGGAGGCCTTGGGTTTTGAAAAGCTACCCTAAACCATAGTTAAAGGGATTGGAAAAAAGTTGAAGCCTTGACATAAGGCATAGGAGAGGATTTGAGGTTGAGAAAGATGAAGAACAGAAAACAGCTTTATTGTTTATACAGGGCCAAGGGAAGGTAAATATGGCAAAAAAAAAAAATAGAAATAAATAACGAAAGAAAGAAAGAAAGAAAACAAAAGGTATGATATGTATTCTTTGAGAATGAGATAAGCCTGCTAGCATAGGAGGAGGGAAAGCTCAAGACCCAAATAGAGCCAGCTTCCTGGAGATACTCTGTCCTTCTGTCCCACTGGCCCATTTTCTGGGTCTGCTTTGAATCAGAACTTTTAGAGCACAGAAATAAAAAGCTAAAAAGTACATGCTATAAATCTTTCAGCAAAAGTTGCACCTGCTTCAAGAACAGAAATATTGGTTTAGATTAAGAGGTAGTAATTATAGACTTCCATATCCATTAGGTACTCACTGATTCCTAAAATAAAAATATACATTATGGAAATCCACAATTGAATTCCAACATATTAACATTTCAAATGTTATATATATCAATAATAGCGCCTGCTCATAATTAAGGATAGGACACCTGGATCTCTGCCTGTGCTGACATTCACAGCAAGCATCACTGCTGTGAAGTCCCCAGCTAGGACCCTCCTCCCCCATTTCTAGACCCCAGTTGCTAGACAAGGTCAGAATAGTTGCAGGCACCTTCTTCTCTGTTTATGCTATACTTTCCTGGGCCTAGCATCATTTCTTTGAAGCCCCTAGCCAGGAAGCCCCCCTTTCAGACCATAGATGCTAGAAATTCTTTTATCCCTGAGGACAAAACTATGAAAATAAGCAGTTTTTGCCCTATACCTTTATCTTGCTAATTTGTCTCTCCTTCCCCCATATAGGCCAGAGTACTTGCAGGTATCTCCATCTCTAACTGTGCTTCCATTTCTTAGGCCCAGCATAGCTGCCATTAAGCCCCCAGTGAGACCCTGCCCCCTTTACAGACATTAGGTCATAGAAAAGGTAGGGAAAATCTCACAGTCCTGTTATTTTCTACCTTTTCTAAGTTTAAAAAGATATTTTTTATTTCTATTTCTTTTATACATTAAATCAGTAGGTCACTTAGTTTGCAAAGTGACTATTTCAACATGTATGCATTTCTCACCAGTCCAGTCAAGAATACTTATACACATTATCTTCATCAGATAATAACCCATTTCTTTGTCCCATAGATGCCTAGACTAGTTTTTTCCTTATTGTCCTTCCTCAGACTCTCTTCCTTCACCCACCCTCTTTGCACACTGTATCAGGTATTTATAATCATTTTCTATGTTTCTATGTCCTCAAGCCATTCAATTTTGGCTACAGAGTGTGGACACTCTGTATTCATTAAGTGGAGACATACAATGTCTCTACTTCATAGCCTGACATACTTCAATCAGCAGTAAATCTTCCATATGCATCCACTTTCTGTTAAAAGCCAGTCTTTTTTTTTTTTTTTTTATGGCTATAAGGTATTTCATAGAATCTATGTGGCACACTTTTTCAATCCATTCATCTGTTCACTGGTCTTTGGGTTGGTTTCCTGTCATTGCAATAGTGAAAAATGCCACAATAGACATCAATGTGCAAGTACTTTTTAAACTAAGAATTCTTCTATCCCTTGGGTAGATGCCAAGGAGTGTGATTGCTGGATCATATGATAGTTCTAATTGTAGATCTTTGAGGAATCTCCATATTGTTTTTCACAGTGGCTGGACCAATTTGCATTTCCATCAGCAGTTTAGAAGAGTTCCCCTTTCACACACCCCCACCAGAACTTATCTTTTTTTTTAATTTTATTTTTTTTAATCTTAGCCATTCTGCCTGGGTTTGGGGGGTCCCTCATTGTGGTTTTGATCTGCATCTCCCTTACAATGAAGGAGGTTGAGCATTTTTTTCATATGCCTTTTGGCTATTCGTATGTCTTCCTTACACAGTGGTTTTCTTTCAACTCATTATCCCATCTTTTAATTGGGTTGATTATCTTGTTTGGGGAAGATGCTTCAGTTCCCTATGTATTCTGGTTATCATTTTTTATGTCTGTTGTTATATTGCCTGCTTCATTGCAAATTTGTTTGGCTTTATCTGAGGCATAGTTTAAAAAAACAGTTTCCCATTCTGAGGGCTGTTGACTTACACTAATAATTACTGTTTTTGTTTTTTTCCATGCAGAAACTTCTTAATTGGATGTAATCCCATTTTTGTCTACTTTTAGGCTTATTGACTGTGTTTTGGGGATCTTACTTAAGAAATCTTTGCCTACCTCAATGTCTCCCAGAGTGTCCCCAGTGTTTTCAAGCAGTAATGTTATAGATTGAGGCCTTAGGTCAAGATCTTTGATCCATTTTGAGTTGATTTTTGTCAATGATGAGAGGTAGACATTTATATTCAACTTTGTGCAGGTGGATACAGTTTTTCAAGCACCATTTGCTAAAGGCAAAATCTTTGTCCAACTGGATTGACAGGTACCCTCTGTCAAAATCAGTTGGCTCTATGTTTGGGAGTTTATTTCTGGGGTTCCTATCCTGCTGGATTCATCCATTTTTATGTTTTTGTGCCAATACCAAGCTGTTTTGATAATCACAGCTTTGAAGTATATTTTTAGATTAGGGAGTAAGATGCCACACACTCCACTCTTGTGTAGGTTTGCATTGGAAATACAAGGCCTTTTATGATTCCAGACGAATTGTATAATTGTATAGATCTGTGAAGAATATCTCTGATACTTCAATTCGAATTGGGTTAACTATGTAGATTAATTTGGATATAATTGCCTTTTTGATTATATTAATTATTCCAGTGCAGGCAATGAGATGTCCTTCTACTTATCTGTGTCATTTTCAATTTCATTTTTTAGCTTCTCATAGTTTTCCTTATGGAGGTTTTTAACTTTTTTGGTTACATTTATCCCTAGGTATCTTATACTTTTTGTGGCTATGGTAAATGGAATGACTTATTTCCATTCTTTCTCAGTCTGCCTGCTGTTCATATATAGAAATTCCATAGATTTCTCTATGTCAATTTTGTATCATGCAATTTTACTGTTTTCAATTATTACTTCCAGGAATTTTTTAGTAGATACCATTGGGTCTTATATGTACATAATCGTGTAACCTGCAAATACAGAAAATTTTATCTCTTCTTTTCCTATTTGAATTTCTTTTATTTTATTCTCTTTTCTGATTGCATTGGTGAGGACTTCCAGTACTCTATTCAAATCAAGTGGAGAAAATGGGCATCCTTGTCTTATATCAGTTTTTTATCAGAAAAGCTTTCAGCTTTTACTCATTCAGGATGATGTTATCTATTGGTTTTTCATACATAGCTTTTATTGTGTTGAGGAATGAACCTTCTATGCCAATTTTGCTGAAAGTCTTGATCATGAAGGGATGTTGTGTCTTATCAAATGCTCTTTCTGCATCAATTGATATGACCACATTGTTTTTAATCTATCTTTCTGTTAATATGGTGTATTGCATTTCTAGTTTTGCACATGTTGAACCAATCTTGCATCTTTGGAATAAAGCTTACTTGTTCATGATGTATAAAGCTTACTTGTTCATGATGTATAATCTTTTTTTATACATTGTTGGATTGCTAGTATCTTGTTGAAAAACTTTTGGATCTGTATTCATCAGAGATAGTGGTCTATAGTTTTCCTTTCTTTTCCTGTTGTCTGTTTTAAGGATAAGGGTGATGAGATTTCATAGAGAGAATTTGAGAGAGTTACACCCTTTTTAATCTTTAGAAATAACTTGAGTAGAATGTAGTTTAACTCTTATTTAAAAGTTTTGTAGTATTCAGAGGTGAGCCATGAGGACAAGAGCTTTTCTTTGTTGGGTGATTACTTATTACTGATTCAATCTCATGGCTTGTTATGGGCCTATTCAGACTTTCTACATCTTCCTGATTCAATCTTGGCAGATTATATGTATGCATCCAGGAATTTGTCCACCTCATCCAGATTTTCTTGTTTATTGGCATATAGTTGTTCATAGTATTCTCTCATGATTTGTATTTTTATTATGTCTGTTGTTATATTGCCTGCTTCATTGCAAATTTGATTTACCTGGAAAGAATTAAGAAACTCTTCATAATTATTCTAGCTAGTGGTCTATTGATTTTCTCTATCTTTTCAAAGAACCAGCATTTACTTTCATTTTTTTTTCCTGTATAGGTTTTTTATATTCTATTTCATTTATTTGTTTGTAACTTTATTGTTTCTTTTCTCCTGGAGTTTTTTTTTTTCTGTTGCTTTTCCAATTCTCTGAGGCATGATTCCATCTTCTTCTTATGTGCACTAATTACTTTGAACTTCCCTCTTATATATGCTTTTAAAAAATATTTATTTATTTATTCATTTATTTTAATTTGATAAGAGAGATATACAAACACACACACACACACACACACACACACA
>NW_006159708.1:2895810-2920733 GCF_000334495.1 Tupaia belangeri chinensis | reverse complement strand
AGTGTCCAGCACCTTAACCACCACAGCACCTGCTGCTCCTCGTCTCTTATGTATGCTTTTTCAGTATCCCAAAGATTGTCTTCCATGAGTCTTTTTATTTCAGTCTTTATTTCTTCAGTAGTTATGAAGTCACTCATTTTCCATGTATTTGTGTATTTTTGAGGATTTTTCCTGAAATTAATGTCAAGTTAATTCCATCATGGTTGGAGAAAATGCTGAATATAGTTTCTATGCCTTTGACTCTGTAGAAGCTTGCTTGGTGTCCTATCATGTGGTCAGTCATTGAAAAGGTTGCATTTTGTGGTGAGAAAAATGTGTATCTCATGGTTTTGGGGTAAAGTTCTATAGGTGTCTCTTAAGTCCATTTCACTTATGGTATCATTTAGATCCTTTTATCTCTTTACCTATTTTTGTCTAGATGATCTGTCAAGAGGAGAAAGTGGGGTGTTGAGGTCTCCAACAATTAGTGTGTTGAAGTTTATCTCTCCTTTTAGATCTAATAGTCTTTCCCTGATTTATTTTGGTGCTCTTGAGTTCAGTGCATATATATGTATAAGCATTATATCTTCTTGATGGATTAGCCCTTCTTTGTCTCTTTGAACAGTTTTTGTTTTAAAGCCTATTTTGTCAGAAGTTAGTGTCATGATTCCAGTTCTTTTTTGGTTCCCTTTTGCATGGAGTACCTTTTTCATCTCTTCCCTTTTAGTCTATGTATATCTTTATCCATGAGATCACTTCTTGTAGGCAACATATAGAAGGTTTATGTGTATATATTTTTAATGAGTTCTGCCAGTCTTTGTCTCTTGACTGTAGAATTTAATCCATTAATATACAATGTTATTATCGATATTTCTGGACTTGTCCCTACAAGTAGGCCATTGTCTTGGTTGTCTTTTATTTTCTTATCTCTGGCTGTTCATTCTTTAGTTTTCCTGGAACAGGAATACCGTTGTATCATATTCATTTTTTGATATCTTTTTTGGGAATGTTTCTGCCACTGGGAACAAGTTTGCTTCCTTTTTGGGTGGACTGATATGTGTTGAAATCTCTCTTCTGCTGTGGTTACGAATGTGGTTCCCACTGAATGAGTCTTCTATTTGGGTGTATGAAGAGTAGTTTCTTCTTTTTTGCAGATGGTTCAGTAAAAGGGAGAGTCCCAGGTAGCCTCGCAATACTAGGGTATTTAAAAATTATGACTTTAGACCTGCCTAGTCCCTTTGGGTGGTGGAGGATGAAGAGAAGATGACAATATAAGCATGAAGAAAAAAAAAGTATGAAAGAGAAAAAGGAAAAAGTTACATGCCATGCAATTTCACCAGAGGGCTGCAGATTGAACTGGGCTCTGCTGGAGAGCTGGGATTGCCCTATGGGGTAAGGAGAAGTATGAAATTAGAAAAATAAAGAAAAAGGAATAAAAAGAACCCGACCTTTCTGGCAGGAAGGAGAAGAACTCTGAGTTTGGGAGAACTGGGCTGGGGCTAGAGCTTGAGGTGGGGCTCAGGCCAGTGAAAGGCACTGCCACAGTTTCCCAGACTGGCCAGGGGCAGCAGATAAGACTGGACTCTCCTGGAGAGCTGGGGGTTGCCTTTTCTGGCACAGGGAGAGGCTCTGAGGTTGGGAGTACTGGTCTGAGTCTGGAGCCAGAGGTGGGACTGGCGCCCATAAAAGGTCCTGCCTTGGTTTTTCTGTCTGGCTAGGGGAGTGCAAATGAAAATGTTTTTTTTTTTTTTTTTTTTTTTTTAAAGATCTAAACCTAAGACTTCAAACTATAAAACTTCTACTGGAAAACACTGGGGAAACTTTGGGAGATGTGGTTAGAAAAAGACGTCTTAAATAAGACCCCAAAACACAGTTGATAATCCCCAAAATAGACAAGTGGGATTACATCAGACTAAGAAGTTTCTGCATGGCAAAAGACACAGTAATTAGTGTGTCTAATTAGTGTGTCTGATTACAACAGCCCACAGAATGGGAAAATATTTTTGTAAATTATGCATCAGATAAGGGACTGATAATCAGAATACACAAGAAACTCAAGCAGTTGTTTCAAAAAAAGATAAACAACCCTAACAAAAGATGGGAGAATGAATTGAAAACAACACTCTCTTAGGATGACATTTGAATAGCCAAAGGGCATATAAAAAATGCACAATATACCTCATCATAAAGGAAATGCAGATCAAAACTACAATGAGATACCACCTAACCCCAGTCAGGATGACTAAGATTAAAAAAACAATGATAAGTTTCGTGGGGATGTGGTGAAAGGGTAACTCTCTTACACTGCTGGTGGGAATGTAAATAGGTCCAGCCACTATGGAGATGAATTTGGAGGTTCCTCAAACATCTACAAATAGAAATACCATATGATCCAGCAATCCCACTCCTTGATATCGACCCAAAGGATTAAAGAATTCTTCATTGAAAAACTGCTTGCTCATTGATGTTTATTGCAGCACCATCCACAATTGCTAAGACATGGAATCAACCCAGATACCCATGAACAGATGAATGGATCAGAAAACTGGCACATATACTCTATGGTCTATTATTCATCCATTAAAAAACAAACAAACAAACAAACAAACAAGACCCTGGATTTTGACTGAAAGTGAAAGAATATGGAAGATTTACTGCTGAGTGAAGCAAGCCAAGCTATGAAGGAGAGACATTGTATGTCTCCGGTTCACACTCTATGATAGAAACTGATTGACTAAAGGATATGGAAACAGAGTAAATGAATGAGAATACCAAATATCATGTGTGTGAAAGAGTAGAGTCTGAGGAAGGACGTTCAGAAGAAAAATAGAGAGGCAAAGAAATGTGGTATTATCTGTTGAAGAAAATTTTATAGTTTTATCTACTGGACTAGGGAGAAATGTTCACATTTTGAAATATTCACTTTGTAAGCTAAATAATGTGATTGAATGTATAAAATAAAATTAAATTAAAAATAAAAATAATAAAATAAAATAATTTAATTAAATAATTTTTATAATGAAAACATTTTTAAAAAGTGTTAATTTTAACTTAATTTCATTTTTTTGCAATGTGTTTTTTCCTATTATCCATTTCTGCTTTGTTCATTCTTTTTTTTTTTTTGCTTTTCTTCTTATTTCAGTTTTCTACTTATTTTTTTTTCTTTTCCCTTAGATTCTCATTTTGCTGCTTGGCCCTTACCTACTGCCTAGGGATATCTAGATGCTTAATAGTTTAAAATCTGAATACTGCGAGACTCGGAAAATTGTTTTCTCCTCATCAAACTCTGTGTACAAAGAGAGAAATGCCTCTTCATAAATCTGATCTCAAAACTCCTCCTATGGTCACATCAGTAGACACAGCCTAAGGGAGAATATAGTACATAATTATTTCACAATAAATGGAAACACATGAGTTCAGCATTACAGAATCCTATTCCAAAAACATAGCCAAAAGTGAATACATTACCAAATGACTAAAAATCAGAGAAGACCCTCAAGGATGTGAGAACCTAGTAATGGATCTCCATAAAGGGAACACAATAACTCTTTTCCAAGTAAGGAAAAGATAGAGGATGTTACTGAAATGCCAGAAAAAAATTTATAATATTTATGGGACAAAATAACGTTGGATTCAAAAGAAAAGAGACATTAAACACCCAGAGCTGAGGAAGTCCTTTCATGATATGAAAGAAGAATTGGACAGCATAAAAAAGGATAAAATGGAACTTTTAGATTGAAGGCTGTAAAACAGGAAATCAGAATCTCCTGAGGATAATTTATGAGAAAAACTAGATACCATGAAATACTCAAATATCTGAATAATTGGTATCCCAGAAGGTGAAGAAGCTAATAAAGGCATTGATAATCCACTCCATGAAATCCTGGAAGAAAATTATCAAATTCTACAAGAGCACAATATTCAGACCCAAAAAATACAAAGAACACCAAATAGAATCAATACCAAGAAGATACTCTCCACAGTACATCATATCCAGAATGGCCAAAACCACATACGAAGACACGATACTAAAACTGACAAGAGAAAACACTGGATCACTTACAAAGGCTAATCCATCAGGAAAACACTGGACCTCTCATCGAATACAATGCAAACAAGGAAAGAATGGAGAAATATATTCAAAGTGTCTAATATAGAACAATTTCAACCAAGAATACTATACCTGGCAAGATTATTATTCATATGGGTAAAAAGATAAAAATATTCTCAGATAAAGAAATCTGAAGGAATTGACCAACTCCAGACTTTAAGAAATTCTGAAAGGAGTACTATACCAAGAAAACTAAAGATGGACAGACAAAATAAGAGAAGAAGAGAGGAGAAGAGGAGAGGAGAGGAGAGGAGAGAGGGGAGAGAGAGAGAGAGAGAGAGAGAGAGAGAGAGAGAGAGAATGAATATGGGTAACTTAACGGTAGGGACAACTCAGGAAATAATAATAATGTTGAAAGTTAATGCATTGAATTCTCCCATCAAGAGATACAGACTGGCTGAATAGATAAAGCAGGAGGAACCCTCCATCTGTTTCCTATAAGAAATTCATCTCATGAATACATTTATTAAAAGGGAAGAGCTGGAAAAAGGCATTCTATGCAAATAGAAACTGAAAAGAAGGAGAAGTCGCTATACTAATTTCAGATAACATACACTTTAAGACAAAAACTGTAAGAAGAGACAAAGAAATGCATTATATGATAGTTAAAGGGCTAATTTATCAAGAAGATTTAACACTTATAAATGTCTATGCACCCAATTCAGGAGCTCCCAGATATGAAAAGGAAAGACTGAGAGATATAAAAAGAGAGATAGTTACACGCTATTGTTGGAGATATCAACAACCCAGTATCTCCTTTAGACAGATCAATGAGACAAAAAATAAGCAAAGAAATACAGGACCTAAACAATACCAGAAATCAGATGGGTTTCACAGGCATCTGTAGGATTTTCCAACACCAAACCACAAATTATACACTTTCTCAAGTGCACATGGTGCTTTTTGGAAGATTGACCACATGATAGGGCTCCAAACCAGCCTTTATAGATTCAAAGGTATAAAAACTATATCCAGCATCTTCTCCAACGATGATGGAATTAAACTTGATACTCATTTTAGGAAAAAAACTTTGAATATACACAAACACCTGGAAACTAACCTACTTCTGAGTGACTTCATGACTACTAAAGAGATAAGGAAGGAATTAGAAAAATTCATGAAAATATATGATACTGAGTACAGGAGTTCCATAATTTATGGAACACTTCAAAAGCACTCGTAAGCAATTAATGCACATAAGAAAAAGATGGAAAGGTGGAGAAAAGGACAGCCCTACATCCTGCATCAGGGAATTGAATAAACGACAATAAAACAAATGCAAAAAAATGCCAGGAGAAAATAAATAATAAAGATTCAAGAAAAAATAAATGAAATAAAAAATAAAGGAATTATACAGAAAATAAATGAAGGCAAAAGCTTATTCTTTAAAAAGATAAACAAGATTGGGACCAGCAATTAGCGTAATGGCTATGTCGCTGGACTCCCACGTAGTCGACCGTGGTTCAAGTCCCGGACCCGGTGGCTTACACTCATGCCGGGCGTGTGTGCGTGCGTGCCCAAGATCCCGAGAGGAGAATGGAGGAGAAGGGATTGCGGCATGGCCATCCTCCCTGGGGGTGATTTCTTGCTTTCTATCTTTCTGTCTCTCTCTGTCTGTCTGGCGAGCGCACATGCCCTATAGCAAGAACCTCTTCAAAAAAAAAAAAAAAAAGATAAACAAGATTGACATTCCACTAGCTAGACTAATTAAGAAGAAGAGAGTACAGTAACAAATAAATAAAATTCACAATGAAACAGGCAATATTAAAGCAGACATAATAAAAATACAAAACATCATTACAGGATACTATGAGCAACTTATGCCCACAAACAAAACCTGGATGAGATGACAAATTCCTGGACACTTAAAATATATCAAGATTGACTCAGGAAACAGAGAAAGGTTGAATAGACCTGTTAGAAACAATGAGAATGTATGAATAATAAATAACTTCCCAATAAATAAAAATCCTGGTCCCGATGCCTTCACTTCTGAATTTACAAAACTTTTAAAGATGTAACCTCCATTCTACTTAGACTGTTTCTAGAGCTGCAAGAGGAAGGAACCCTTCCAAATTAATTCTAAGAAGCCTCCATCACCCTCATTCCCAAAACAAATTAGGATATAATGAAAGAGAAAATGTAGACCTATATCTCTGATGTATATAGATTGAAAATTTTTCAACAAGATAATTGCAAATCATACCCAACAGAATATAAAAAGGATCATTCATCATGACCAGGTTGGCATTATTCCAGGCATGCAAGGATGATTCAACATACGCAAAACCAAAAATGCAATACATCATATTAACAGAAATATAAAAAACACATCATTTCAATTGATGCAGAAAGAGCATTTGACAAAATACAACATTATTTAATAATTAAGACTCTCACTAAAATTGGCGTAGAAGGATTATTTCTCAGCATAATAAAAGCATCTATGTAAAACTTATAGTTAACATTATACTGAATGGGGAAAAGCTAGTTTTTACAGTAAAAACTGGTACAAGACAAGGCCGTCCACTCTCTCCAGTCCTCTTCAATACAGTAACGGAAGTCCTAGCCACTGTGATCAGATAAGAGAATGAAATAAAAGGCACAATAGGGAAAATAAAGAGTTAATATTATGTCTTTTTGCAGATGGCATGATTGTATACATAGAAGACCCAATAGTATCCATAAAAAAAACTTTTTAAAATAATCAATGCATACAGAAAAGTGGCAGGACAAAAAATTTACTTAGAGAAATTTATAGCATTTTTATAAACAAACAACAAGCAGAAAGAGCCTGAACTAAAGAAAATAATATCATTTACCATAGTCACAAGAAGCATAAGATACCTTGGAATAAAACTAACCAAGGAAGTCAAAAATCTCTATAAGGAAAACCATGAAAATCTTAAAAGAAATTGAAAGTGACACAATGAAGTGGAATGACATCTCATGTTTCAGGATTGGGAGAACTAATATAGTCAAAATTTCAATCCTACCGTAATTAATCTATATATTTAATGCAATCCCTATAACATTATAAAAGACATTCTTCACAGATCTAGAAAAGATAATCATAGAATTTGTCTGGAACCATAAAAGACCCTGTATTGCCAAAGCAATCCTGCGAGAAAAGAGTGGACTGGGTGGCATCTCACTTCCTGACCCAGAAATATATTACAAAGCTGTGGTAGTCAAAACAGCATAGTATTAGCACAAAAACAGACATGGGTGTCAATGGAACAGAATAGAGACCCAGGAAAAAACTTCAAAACATACAGCCAACAGAACTTGTTTTTTTTTTTCTTTTTTTTTCTTTTTTTTCTTTTTCAGGTAGCTTAAATGATTTTTTTCACATATTTTTTATTATTTGTTTTTTGTATATACTTTCAATCATATTGTTTGGCTTACAAAGTGAACATTTCAATATGTGAACATTTCTCCCCAGTCCAGTTGATCAAAATATCTTCAACGGATAACACCATACCTCCCTATCCTGTCAATGCTCTGCTTCTGTATCCCTCCTCCAAATGTCCTTCCTTAGGCCCCACTTCTCCACATACACCATGAAAAAAATGCTCAACATCCCTCATTATAGGAGAAATGGAGATCAAAACAACAATGAGATACCACCTAACCCCAGTCAGAATGTCTAAAAGGAAAAAAAAAAGAAAAAAAAAAAGAAAAAAAAAAGAAAAAAGATAAGTGTTGGTTGACGGGGGTGTGGTGAAAGGAGAACCCTTTTGCACTGCTGGTGGGAATGTAAATTGGTCCAGCCACTGTGGAGAACAATTTGGAGATTCCTAAAAAATCTACAAATAGAACTATCCTATGGTCCAGTAATCCCACTCCTTGATATCTACCCAAAGGACAGAAGAATTCTTGATTGGAAAAGTGCTTGCACAGCCAACTGAACTTTGACAAAATATACCCCCAGTCAGTCGAGTGGGAAAAGGTAAACATCTTTAGCAAATGGTGTTGCAAAAACAGGGTATGCACCTGCAGAAAGATCACTCTGAAACCCTGTCACCATTAACAAAAATCAACTCAAAGTGGATCAAAGATTTAAACCTACAGCCTCCAACTAAAACATTGCTGGTGTAAAAAAACTGGGGAAACTCTGAGAGACATTGGGGTATGCAGACTCCTTAATTAAGACCCACAAAGCAAAGGCAAAATTCCCAAAATAGGCAAGTGGGATTACATCAAGTTAACAAATTCCTACACAGAAAAGGACACAGTAATTAGATTGTATTGATGACCATTGAAATGGGAGAAAATTTTGTAAACTAACCTCAGATAAGGGACTGATCGCCAGAATACACAGGGATCTCAAGCAGCTTACACAGAGGAAAATGATTAACACAATTAAAAAATTAGAAAATGAGTTTAATAAACAACTCTCTAAGGAAGACATACTAACAGACAAAAAGCTGATGAAAAATGCTAAACATCCCTCATAGTAAGGGTGATGCATATTAAAACTAGAGTCCCGGACCCAGTGGCTTAAACTAACTCCAGCACGTGTGCATGTGTGTCCAAGAACTTGAGAGAAGAATGGAGGAGAAGGGATTGCAGCATGGTCATTCCCCTTGGTGGGGTGACTTCTCACTTTCTGTCTTTCTGTTTCTCTCTGTATTTCTGGCGAGTGCACATACTCTATAGCAAAAACCTCTCCAAACAACAGCAACAAAACAAAAATGATAATTGCTGGCAGAGATGGGGTGAAATGATATCTTTCCTACATCGTTGGTGGTAATGTAAATTCATCCAACTACTGTGGAGAACAATGTGGAGGCTCCTCAAAGACCTTTAAATACAACACCGTACAATCCAGCAATTCCATCCCTTGATATCTACCCAAAGAACAGGAGAATGCACAATTGAAAAAGTGCTTGCATGTCTCTATTTTTGTGGCATTATTCACAATAGCTAAGAGATGAAACTAACTCAAATGTCCACTGGCATAGGCCACCCAGCCAACCCAGGTGGAACATAAAGAGCTGTGTCTCATGTCTAAGCAAGGCTTGTCTGAGAAGAGCTGCAGGCAAGGCCACAGTTAGGAGCTCAAGGTTTCAACTGTGTTTGTTGTGCTGAATTGTGCTGTTTTTGCTCTCAGCCTCTCTGCCATGGGTTTTACTGTCATTATGGGACTCTGCAAGTGTAAAATAACACCCCCAGCCTTACTGTAACTTATACAATAAAACCAACTAATAATCCTGAAAGAATGTGGACCCCTAAGGCAGCGGCAACTAGGGAATTACTTCGTGAGACTCATCCCACCCGCCTGTGTTAGGCCAAATTAGCATATATTAGACTGAGTTAGTATAAGCCAAATTAGCATAATTAGCATATGTACACTAAGTTAGTTTAGACTAATTTTGCGTAAACACCCCTTGTTAGGGCCACAGGCCAAGTTAGCTTATGCTAGGCCCAGTTAGCACATCCACCACCAAGATAGGGATTCAAGGATGGGACACAAGAATTCACTGATTAATAGACAAGAATTCAGCAAACAAAATACAGGAATTCTTGGGTTAACAGAGGAAAGGCAGGTCTGACTGGTAGCAACAAGATGAAAAAACCTAAAGGTGCCAGGGAGAGATTACCTATCTTAACTGAGAGTTCTTATCTAAATTCGGGCAAGCAACTGATAGTCCCTAACTGCGAAAGGTTTTCTTCTCTGTGCACTGTAAACTATGGAAAACTGTTAATAAAACATCCTGTGTTGTCTCCTGAGCTACAAAAACCCCCTCATCCAAAAAGACCTTATCCAGTAATCAAGATCTAAGAAGAAAATGCACCGGACAGATGGTCTTCCTCGCCCTGAGGACTGTGACTGTTTATACCTAATCAAACAAAACAGACATCATGTTTTATGATTATTGTTTCCACACTTTGCATACCTCATTTTTTAGATTAAAATATTTTACTTCCCCCTCACCCCTCCTACTTCCGTAAACATCCCTCAATAAATACATTTGTCTCCCAGCCACTAACGCTGCAGTCTTAAGGTTGCTCTGACTATAGTTGGCTGCAAGCATGCTAAGGAGCATAGAGGTCTCTGCCTGAATTCCTTCTCACCTGCGTCGCCTTCCTACGAATCTCAACCCACTCTGGCTGGAGCAGGTCTCTGGCAGTCCACAAATAGATAAATGGATTTAAAAAGTGTGGCAAATATACTCCATGGGAAAAAAAAAAAAAACAGCCATAAAAAACAAGTCTCAGCATTGGATAGAAAGTGGACTAATATGGAAGATTTATTTCTGAGTGAAGCAAGTCAGGCTATGAAACAGAGACATTATATGTTTCCACTTAACATATGCTGACTGTTCACACTCTATGGTAGAGACTGAAAGACTGGAGGGCTTAAAAGCATTGAAAATTGTTATGGACACTAAGAACAAAGTAGGAAGAGAGTGGGAAGTGGAAGAGAGTAGGAAAGGAAATTTGGGGAAAAATAGAGAGGGGAAGACATTTGTGGGACAGAGATAGGGTTTATGACTTGTTGATGACATGTATTCTCAGCTGGGCTTGACTAAGGTGTATAACATGCTGAGTAAAGTCTCTTTACAATCTAAATGATATGTAGTGATTGAATGTATCAATAATAATAAATAATAAAAATAATAATTAAAAAACACAAAATATTATAATTGCTGGTGGTGATGTGATAAAAGGGAAACATTCCCGCATTGTTGGTGGGAATTTAAATTGGTCCGTCCACTGTGGAGAATAATATGGAGGTTCCTCAAAGACTTTAATTTATTTATTTATATTATTATTTATATATTTAATTGCTAACAATTATTTAGATCTTAAAGAGACTTTACCCAGTATGATATGCACCTAAGACCAGCCCAGCTGAGAATTCCATACACATCCTCATCAACAAATAATAAACCCTATCTGTGTCCCACAAATATCTTACCTACTTTTTACCCAAATTTTCTTTCCTATGCTCTTCCCCTCCCACACTCTCCTTTCACTTTGTCTCTAGTGTCTATAACAATTTTAAACACTTTTATGTACTTCAGTCTTTCAGTCTCTACCATAGAATGCAGACAGTTGGTATATGTTAAGTGGGGACATACTATGTCTCTCTTTCATAGCCTGACTTGCTTCACATAGCAACAAACCTTCCATATTTGTCCAGTTTCTATCAAATTCCAGGGCCTTGTTGTTTTTTATGGCTGAGTAGTATTCCATGGTGCATATGTGCAATACTTTTTCAATCCCTTTATTTGTTTGTGAATATTTGGTTTGGTTCCATGTCTTAGCAATCATGAATAATGGTGCAATGAATATAGGAGTGCAAGCACTTTTCTGACTGGGTATTCTCCTATATTCATCTACTTGGGTAGATACCCAGGAGTGGAATTTCTGGATCATTCGGCAGTTATTTTGATTTCCCTCGGTAAATATTTATTCATTTTTGTTATTTATTTATTTATTTATTTATTTATTTATTTATTTTTATAATGTTTAATCATTATTTTTTTAATTTATTTTTTATTATCATAATCTTGTTTATATTACATTGGATCACATATATCTTTGCAGTATATTACATTTCTTTTTCCAGAAGGAATACCCTGTATATTAGTCAATGAAAAGACATTAAAATCCCCATTATCATCATCATCAGATAGCTTTTCATTATTTTCCCCCATATTATTATTATTATTATTATTACAATTATTTTTTAAACATTTAATCAATATTTATTGTTTTGCTTGTAAAAAGACTTTACCTGATGTGAAATGCTTCTCAGACCAGTCCAGTTGAGAATACTATACATGTCATCATGAACAGGTAATAAAATATTTCTATGTACCACTAATGTCATGCTTCTCTATTTGTTTTCTTGCTATCCTTCTCTTGCTATTTCTTCTCTTCTTCTGCCCCATTCTACACTGTATTCATCATTGCTAACTATTTTGACTGCTTTTATGCCCTCCAATATTTGGATCACTACCATAAAGTGTGCATAGTTGGTAATGAATACATACAATATCTTAAGTGAATACATACAATATCTTTCTTTCATATCCTGGCCTGCTTCACTCAGCAATAGATCCTCCATATGCAAGCATTTTCTATTAAATGCTTGGGTCTTTTTTTTTTTGCTGAGTAGTATTCTATAGAGTATATGGTCCACACTTTTTTAATACACTCATCTGTTCATGAACATTTGGGTTGATTTCATGTCTTAGTGATCATGAATAATGTTGCAATTATCATTGATGTGCAAGTGCTTTTCTGACTGTGCATTCTGTCCTTTGGGTAGATACCCAGAAGTGGGATTGCTGGATCTAATTTGTAACTCTTTAAGGAACCTCCATATTGTTCTCCACAGTAGCTAAACCAGTTTACATTCCCATCAACAGTTTCAGAGAGTACCCTTTTCACCACATCCCTGCAACACATCACTTTTTATATTTTTAATCTTTGCCATTCTGACAGGGGTTAGGTAGTATCTCATTATGGTTTTAATCTGCATCTCCCTTATGATGAGGGATGTTGAGCATTTCCTTATATGCTTTTTGGCTGTTCATATGTATTCCTTAGAGAGATTTTTTTGTTCAGCTAGTTTTCCCATCTTTTAGTTGGGTTAACCATATTTTTTTTTTCACATAAAGTGCTTGAGTTCCTTGTGTATTCTGGTTATCAGTCCCTTTTCTGAGGCATTATTTTACAAAAATATTCTCCCATTCTGAAGATTGCTGATTCAAACTTGTTACTGTGTCCCTTGCTGTGCAGAAACTTCTCAGTGTGATATAGTTCCACTTGTCTATTTTAGGAATTATTGCCTCTGCTTTGGGAGTCTTATTGAAGAAATCTTTTCCTACTGCAATGTCTACAGGATTTTCCAGTATTTTCCAACAGTAGTTTTATAGTTTGAGTTCTTAGGTTCAGATCTTTAATCCATTTTAAGTTGACTTTTGTTAATAGTGTAAGCTGGGGGTTCACTTTCATCTTTGTGTAGGTGGATACCCAGTTTTTCCAGCACCGTTTACTAAAGAGGTTCTTCTTTTCCCAATGGATTGACTGCTATCCTTTATCAAAAATCAGTTGACTGTAAGCTTTGGGGTTTCTTTCTGGGATCTTTATTCTATTCCATTGGTCCCCACATCTTTATGCCAATACCAGGCTGTTTTGATGATCACAGCTTTATAGTATATCTTGGGATCTGGGAGTGATATGACTCCCTCTCCACTCTTCTTGCACAGGATTGCTTTGGCAATACAAGGCCTTTTATGATTCCAGACAAATTCTTGATTGTTTTTTCTAGATCTGTGAAAAATATCTCTGGTATTGTGATTGGAATTGCATTAAATATGTAGATAAATTTGGGTAGACTAGCCGTTTTGGTTAGGTTAATTCTTCCAATCCAGGAACATGAGGTGTCCTTTCACTTTTTAATGGCACTTTCAATATCTTTTTAAAGACATTTTTACAGTTTATTTTATTTATTTATTTTTTTGTAAATGTCTTTGACTTCCTTAGTTAGGTTTATTTCTAGGTATCTTATACATTTATGGCTTACGTTAAAATGATTCCTTTCTTCAGCTCTACTTCATTCAACTTGTTGTTCATATATATAAATTCTGTAGATTTTTGGATGTTGATTTTGTATCCTGCCACTTTATAGTATTCACTTATTATGTCAAGAAGTTTTTTTCATGGAAACCTTTGGGTCTTCTAAGTATTGTTCTTCTAAGTATTATTCTAAGTATACTATCATGTCATTTCCGATATTTTCAACTCTTCTTTGCCAATTTGAGTGCCTTTTATATTGTTCTGTTTTCCGATTGCATTAGCTCAGACTTCCAGCACTATATTAAAAAGCAGTGGAGAAAGTGAGCAGTCTTGCCTACTACCAGATTTTAGTGGAAAAGCAGAGCGACCTGAAAGATCCTGAACCATAATTACTGTCCTGCTTCACATATAAATGCTTTGAAGTAGATACCATATTTCACTGTACAGAAGACTCCAGTGATTGTAAAGTACCTACTGATTTCTGAAATGTGAAAAAAATGTGTACCTCAGAAGAGGTGAAACACGGTTTATTACCTGCTTTGGTATCTCATTCAACTTTTTTTTTTTTTTTTGAGAGGTCTTTACTATAGGGCTCATGCACTCGCCAGAAAGACAGAGAGACAGAAAGTGAGAAATCCTTCCATTCTCCTCTCAGGATCTTGGGCATGCACACATATGCGCTCAGCATGAGTTTAAGCCACCGGGTCTGGGATGTGAACCGTGGTCAACTACATGGAAATTCAGAAACATAGTCATTACGTTAACTGCTGGTCCCAAAATGCTCATATGGTTTTAATCTTTGTTTCTGTTAATATGATGTATTATGTTTATGGTCTTGTGTACATTGAACCACCTATGCATTTCTGGAATAAAGCCTACCTATTTGTCATGAATAATCTTTTTTATATGTTGTTGGATATGATTTGCAACTATCTTGTTGAGAATTTTTGCATCTATATTCATCAAGGATATTGGTCTGTAGTTTTCCTTTTTTGTCATAACCTTATCTGTTTGGGGAATGAGGACAATGGAGGCTTCATGAAACGAATTTGGAGGGTTTCCTTCCTTTTGAATCTTTGGAAATAATTTGAGTAGGATAGGGATTAATTCTTCCTTAAACATTTTGTAGAATTCAGAAGTGAAGCCTTCTGGACCTGGGCTTTTCTTTGTCAGGAGGTTATTTATTACTGATTCAGTCTCCTGGCTTATCATGGGTTTATTTACGTTTTCTGTGTCCTCCTGATTCAATCTTATATTCATCCAGGAATTTGTCCATCTCCTCCAGGTTCTCTTGCTTGTTGGTATATAGTTGCTCATAGTATTCTCTAATAATATTTTGCATTTCTATTATATCTGCTGTAATGTTGCCTGTTTCATCATGTATTTATCTGGTTTCTTTCTTTCTTTTCCATTATCAGTCTAGCCAACAGTGTGTCCATCTTGTTAATCTTTTCGAAGAACCAGCTTTTGTTCTCATGTATTTTCTGTATGGTTTGTTTATTTTCTATTTCATTTATTTCTGCTTGAAACTATATTATTTCTTTTCACCTGGAATTTTTGTTTGTTTGTTTGTTTGTTTTTGTTTTTCCAATTCCTTGAGGCATGATGTTAGTTATCTATTTGCCACCTTTCTATTTTTTTCTTCTGTGCACTAATTGCTATGAATTTCCCTGTTATGACTGCTTTTGCCATGTCCCATAGATTATGGACACTTGTGTACTCATTATCATTTATTTCCATAAATTTTTTGATTTCAGACTTAATTTCTTCAGTAGTGATGAAGTCACTCAGAAGTAGTTTGCTCAGTTTCCTTGTGTTTTTTGAGGGTGTTTCTTGAAATTAATCTTGAGTTTAATTCCATCATGGTCAGAGAGATGCTGGATATAGTTTCAATGCCTTTGAATCTGTAAAGGCTTGATTTGTGTCCTAACATATAGTGAATCTTTGAAAAGGTTTCATGCCGGGGTGAGAAAAATGTATATTCTGTGGAATTAGGGTAGAAAGTTCTATAGATATCTATGAAGCCCAATTGATTTATAGTATTATTTAGGTACTGTATCTCTCCATTTTTTGCCTAAAAGATCTGTTTAAAGGAGATAATTGGGTGTTGAGACCCCCAACAATTCTAGTATTTCTCCCTATCTCTACTTTTAGCTCCAGGAGTCTTTCCTTCACATATTTAGGTGTCCCTGAGTTGGGTGCATACATATTTATAAGTGTTATGTCTTCTTGCTGGATTACCCCATTTACTATTATAGTTTGCCCTTCCTTTTCTCTTCTTACAGTCTTTGTCTTAAAGTCTATTTTGTCTGAATCAATATTGCAACTCTAATGCCTTTTTTGATTTCCATTTGCATGGAATATCTTTTTCCAGCTCTTAACTTTTAGTCTATGCATGTCTTTATTCAAAGATGCATTTCTGGTAGGCAACAGTTAGATGGTTTCTGTTTGTTATTATTATTTTTTTTCCATTTGGGAGTCTGTGTCGTTTCTTTGTTGAATTTAATCCATTGACATTCAGTGTTATTGTGGATATTTCTGGACCTGTTCCATCATTAAGTGAGCCATTTTCGTGGTTGCTTTTTGTTCTCTTATAACTGTCCATCTGGTATAGCATTCCCTAAAGAACCTCTTGAAGAGCTAGTCTGGAGTTGGTAAATTCCTTCAGATTTTGTTTATCTGAGAATGTTTTTATCTTTCTTTCCTGTACAAAAGATAATATTGTTAGGTATAGTATTCTTGGTTGAAATTATTTTTCATTCAACACTTTGAGTATGTTTTCCAATTCTTTCCTTGCCTGCATTGTTTCTGCTGAGAGGTCTGATGTTACCCTGATGGGGTGACCTTTGTAAATAAATTGACGTTTCCCTCTAGCCAGCTTTAGTATCTTGTCTTTGTTGTTTTTGGCAATTTGGCTATGATGTGCCTTGAAGAGGATCTTCTTTGGTTGATTCTACTCAAGGTCCTATGTATTTCTTGGATCTGGATATTTGAATGCCTTTATAGTTTTAAAAAGTTTTCTTTCTGTATTTCATGAAATAAATGATCAATTCCCTTATTATTTTCTTCCTCTGCTGGGATACCAATTATCCGGATGCAGGGGCACTTGATGGTATCCAGTATTCCTCTTATATTATCCTCATTTTTCATGGTTGTTTTCTCAATATTCTTGATACATTTTTCTAGGTAAGATGTTTTGTCTTCTGCATTTCAGATTTGATCTTCTGACTGATCTAGTATACTTTTTCTGTATCACATTCTTCAATCCCAGAAGTTCCATATGGTTCTTTTTTAAGGTGTCTATTTCTTCTTTGAAATCATGAAAGGATTTCCTCAGCTCCTGGAGCTCATTGTGTCTTTTCCCTTCCATTTTCAGTTGGTTTGGTCACTACAAGTATTCTGAATTTCTTATCTGACATGTCCAGGATGTCCATTGTATTGAAGGTGGGTGATGTGGGCTTGACTTTTACCTTGATGGAGATGCATTTTGTTGGTTGCTCATATTTTTTGAGCCTCTGCAATTGTTCCTAGTCATCTGGTGATCTATACATTCCTTCCTAACTTATTCAAAGTATCTCTGAGTGTTAAAAGGTGTGCAGTATTAGCAGTTTAGCCAAGTCTCTTCTGGTCTGCCTTCCTGTTGCTCACCAGTACCATGCACTGTTGTCACTGGTCCTCGGTGACCCAAAGTCTTCCCTGTTTCTAAGGTGTGGTGAGCCTCAATTGACCTAATAAGTTTCACCTCAGGAGCAAAGAAAAATATCCCGTGTCACCATGCCCACCATGCACTATTCAAAACAGTGAAATTCTGAGAGTTTAAAGGCAAGTGGGGAAGGGGTGGAAGATGAGCAATGGGTCCTGGCCATTAGGGCCTGCAGCCGAAGGCAGCCTGTATCTGGTAATTCCACTGGCTTGGACGCCTCCAGATGGGGTTGGTAGGGGTGCAAGTTTTTCTTAAAGTGCCAAGAAACAAACCTGAAGTCCAGAGATGAGTAGGTATGGGAATGAGCGATGGGTCCCTGCTGTTAGAGCCTGAATCCACAGGCAGCCTGGTGTCCAGAAATGCCATTGGCTTGAACCCATCTCCAAATGGGGTGGGTAGGGGTACAAATTCATCCTAAAGTCCCAAGAAACAAACCAGAAGTCCAGAGATGAATAGGGGCCCTCAAAGACTTTCAAATACAACTACCTTATGATTCAGTAATTCCACTCCTGGGTATCTACCCAAAGGACAGGAGAATGCTTAACCAGAAAAGCGCTTGCACATTTATGTTTATTGCAGCATTATTCACAATTGCAAGACATGGAACCAACCCAAATATTCACAAACATATGAATGGGTTGAAAAACTGTGGCACATATGCTCCATGGAATACTATTCAACCATAAACAAATGCCTGGAATTGTATAGAAAGTGGATCAATATGGAAGATTTAATGCTGAGTGAAGCAAGCCAGGCTATGAAACAGAGTCATTGTATGCCTCCACTTAACACATACTGTCTGCACTCTATGGTACAGAATGAAATATTGGAGGACATAAAAGCATTGAACATTGTTATGGACACTGAGAACAGTGCAAAGAGGGTGGGAGAGGGAAGAGTGTAGGAAAGGCTATTTGGGGACAATAATAGAGTGGTAATACATTTGTGGGACTCAGATATGGTTTATCACCTGTTGATGATAACATGTGTAGTATTCTCAACAAGGCTGGTCTGAGATGTATATCATGCTGGGTAAAGTCTCTTTACAATCTAAATGATGTATAGCAGTTGTATGTATAAATAATAATAATAACAATAAAAGAGTAAAATGCATGGATTATGTAAATAATAATAATAAATAGCAATTTAAAAGTTTTTTTTTTAAAGGATAGAGCATCTGTGGCCAACTGTATATTTTAAGACCAAACATTTTTAAAAATCAGTTCTCTAGAGAACAAATTTAGTTAGAATTGTAAAATACCTTCTAACAAACTAACCATTTATGTTTTGTATTGCATGGTGTCTTAACTACTGTCATGTTACCACTAAGTATTTCTGTATTACATGTGAGGAAATAAGGACAGAGAGATAAACTCACTCTTTCAAGACCTCTTAATCTATTAGTGGCATAACTAAGACCCAAAATCTAGTTTTCAAACCTTTCAATCTGCCCCTAGTGTGAAAAACAATGAAAAAAAAACGACAATATCTCACTCCTTTCTACCCTTTATGAAAAAATTCACAGGTGATGTGATTCTGCCAGCCCTCTTTCAGATATAATTTGGTTACTTGTGAATTGATACAATAGGAAATCACAATAGGGAAAATGAAATGTGATCTCTGCTAGGTACTTTAATCCAGAGCAGACTGGGAATTGATGGATTATGTCTCTGAGAAGTCTTTCATTTTCGGACCTGATTCAACTTAGTTTCAGGGAAAAAAAAAATCTAAGGCTAATTAATAAATATATAAAGAAACAAGGAAGACAATATTTAGATAGCCCTTGACTATCCCAAATTCAGCTTTCTAATTGGTGTATCCAGGTCATTACTGTATTCAGCTTTCTGGGTCCTTTAATTTGCTGTATACACTACACTAAATGTGATTTATTGCAAAAATTAATCTCTTCAAAAAATCATCCTAACAAAATATCAGATTTCCTGTTATCAAGAAAAGGGATTCTTGTTTATTTATTTAATTACCTTTTTATTTTTTTTATACCTTCAATCACATTATTAAGCTTACAAAGTGAAGATTTCATTATGAGGATGTTTCTCCCCAATCTAGTGGATAAAAATATCTTCAACAGATAACCCCACTACCTCCCTGTCCCGTCAATGCTCTGTCTCCGTATCCCCTCTCCAAATGCACTTCCCCAGGCTGCACACCTCCACACACACCACATATGGCTCTAACACCCATCTCTTGTGCTTGTACATCCTTTAGTCAGTCAGTTTCAGTCATAGAGTGCAGACACTTGATATATATTACGTGAAGACATACAATGTCTCTCCTTAATAGCCTGGTTTGCTTCTCTCAGCAGTAAATCTTCCATATTCTTCCACTTTCTGTCAAAAACCAGGGTTTTGTTGCTTTTTATGGCTGAAGAGTATTCCATGGAGTATATGTGCCATAGTTTTTCAATTCGTTCATCTCTACAGGGGCACTTGGGTTGGTTCCATGTAAATAGTGCTGCAATAAACATCCATGTGCAAGCACTTTTCCAATGAAGAATTCTTCTGTCCTTTGAGTAGATACCAAGGAGTAGGATTGCTGGATCATATGGAACTTCTATTTGTAGATTATTGAGGAATCTCCAAATTGTCCTCCACAATGACTGGACTAATTTACATTCCCACCAGCAGTATAAGAGAGTTTCCTTTTCACTACACCCTCGCCAACACTTACCATGTTTTTCTTTTTTAATCTTAGCCATTCTGACTGTTGTTAGGTGGTATCTCATTGTTGTTTTAATCTGCATTTTCCTTACAATGAGGGATGTTGAGCATTTTTTCATATGCCTTTTGGCTATTCCTATGTCATCTTTAGAGAGTGTTTTTCTCAACTCATTCTCCCATTTTTTAAAAGGGCTGATCATCTTTTTTTCAAACAGCTGATTGAGTTTCTTGTTTATTCTGGTTTTCAGTCTCTTATCTGATGCATAATTTACAAAAATAATTTCCCGTTCTGAGGGCTGTCAATTCACACTAATTACTGTGACTTTTGCCATGGAGAAACTTCTTAGTCTGATGTAATCCCACTTGTCTATTTTGAGGATTATTGACTGTGCTTTGGGGGTCTTATTTAAGATGTCTTTCTCTATCCCAATGACTCCTAGAGTTTCCCCAGTGTTTTCTAGGAACAGATTTATAGTTTGAGGTCTTAGATTTAGATCTTTGATCCACCTTGACTAGATTTTTGTCAAAGGTCAGAGGTAAGGGTTCATATTCCTCTTTCTCTAGGTGGAAATCCAGTTTTTCCAGCACCATTTGCTGAAGAGGTTTCCTTTTTCCCACTGGATTGACTGGTACCCCTCGTCAAAAATCAGTTGACTGAATGCTTGGAAATTTATTTCTGTGGATTCAATTCTGTTCCATTGGTCCACATGTCTGTTTCTGTGCCAGTACCATGCTGTTTTCATTACCACAGCTTTGTAGTATATTTTTGGGTCAGGGAGTGACATACCACCCACTCCACTCTTCTTGTGTAAAATTGCTTTGACAACACGGGGTCTTTTATTATTCCAGACAAATTTAATGATTGTCTTGTTGAGATCTGTGAAAAATGTGTCTGGTACTTTGATTGGCATTGCATTAAATATATAGATTAATTTGGGTATAATTGCTATTTTGATTATATTAATTCTTCCAATCCAGTAACATGGGATGGCTTTCCATTTTATTGTGTCATTTTCAATTTATTTTTTAAGCTTCTTATAGTTTTACTTGTGCACGTCTTTAACTTTTTTGGTTGGATTTATTCTTAAGTATCTTATAATTTTTGTTGCTATATGAAATGGAAAAAGTTTTTTCAGTTCTATCTCAGTGTGCCTGTTGATTGTATATAGAAATGTTATAGATTTCTGTATATTGATTATGTATCTTGAAATTTTACTATATTCATGAATTACTTCCAGAAATTTTTTTCAGGGAACCTACCGGGTCTCCTATGTATACAATCATGTCATCTGCAAATAGAATTTCACCTCTTCTTTTCCTATTTGTATGCCTTTTATTTTTTCCTCTTTTCTGATTGCATTGGCAAGGACTTCCAGTACTCTATTGAAGAGGAGTGGAGAAAATGGGCATCCTTGTCTTGTACTCGTTTTTAGTGGGAAAGCTGTCAGCTTTTCTCTATTCAGGATGATGTTCGCTATGGATTTTTTATAGATAGCTTTTATTGCGTTGAGAAATGACCCTTCTGTGCTAATTTTGCTGAGAGTCTTGATCATGAAGGGATGTTGTATCCTAGCAAGTGCTTTTTCTGCATCAACCGATATGTCCATATGGTTTTTATCTTTCTTTCTGTTAATACGGTGTATTATAGTTATAGTTTTGTATATGTTGATCCAATCGTGCATTCTTGGAATAAATCTTTTTTTATAAGGTTTTAAATACGATTTGTTACTGTCTTGTTGAGCGTCTTTGTATCTATATTTATCAGAGATATTGGTGTATAGTTTTCCATCCTTGTCCTGACTTTATCTGTTTTAAGGATAAGGGTGATATAGGATTCATAGAATGACTTTGGGAGAGATTCACCCTTTTTGATCTTTAGAAGAAACTTGAACAGAATGGGAGTTAACTCTTCTTTGAAAGTTTTATAGAATTCAGAGGTGAAGTCATTAGGGCCGGAGCTTTTCTTTGTGGTAAGGTTATTTATTACTGATTCAAACTCCTGGCTAGTTCTGGGTCTATTCAGATTTTCTATATCCTGGCTCAATCTTGATAGATTATATGTGTCAAGGAATTTGTTGATCTCATGCAGATTGTCTTGTTTCTTGGCATATAGTTGTTCATAGTATCTTCTAATGATGTTTTGTATTTCTAGTTTGTCTGTTGTTATATTGCCTTGTTTATTGCAGATTTGATTCACCTGGTTCCTTTCTCTCTTCTTCTTAATAAGTCTCGCTAGTGGTATCTTGATTTTGTTTATGTTATCAAAGAAACAGCTTTTACTTTCATTTATTTTCTGTATAGTTCGCTTATTTTCTATTTCATTTATTTCTGCTCATATCTTTATTACTTCTTTTCTCCTGGAGTATTTGGGAATATTTTGCTGTTGCTTTTCCAGTTCCCTAAGGCATGATATTAGGTGATCCATTTGCCTTCTTTCTATGTTCCTCTTATGTACACTACTTGCCATGAACTTCCCTCTTATGACTGCTTTATCAGTGTCTGAAAGGATATGGAAACTTGTGTCCTTATCGTCATTGGCTTCCATGAATCTTTTGATTTCAGTCTTTACTTCATCGTTTTTTGTGGAGTCATTCAGCAGTAGGTTATTTAGATTCCATGTATTTGAATATTTTTTTAGGATTTCTTTTTTTAAATTACATTTTTTAATACATTCAATCACATTATTTAGCTTACAAGGTGATCATTTCAATATATGAATATTTCTCGCCAGTTGAGGTGGTCAAAATGTAACAACACTACCTCCCTGACTCAACAATGCTGTCTTCGTATCCCTCCTCCAAATATTCTTCCCCAGGCCCCACTCCTCCACACACACTACATCTGGCATTCACATCCATCTCTTGTATTTGTACATCCTTTAGCCCGTCAGTTTCAGTTATAAAGTATGGACATTTGGTATATATTAAGTGGGGACATTCAGTGTCTCTCCTTCATAGCCTGGCTTGCTTCACTCAACAGTAAATCTTCCATATCCTTCCACTTTCTGTCAAAAGCCAAGGTTTTGTTGTTCTCAATGGCTGGATAGTATTCCATAGAGTATATGTGCCACAGTTTTTCAATCCATTCAGCTGTACGGGGGCATTTGGGTTGGTTCAATGTCTTAGATATCGTGAAAAGTGCCACAATAAACATCGATGTGCAAGCACTTTTTCGATGAGAAATTCTTCGGTCCTTTGGGTAGATGCCAAGGAATGGGATTGCTGGATCATATGGTAGTTATATTTGTAGATTTTAGAGGAATCTCCAAATTGTTCTCCACAGTGGTTGGATGGAGGAGTCCGACCCTGAGAGGCCCCAGGATTTGTCTGAGCCCCCCGACCTTTGAGCTCTGCTTCTAGTCAGATCAACACGTTGGTAAGGCCACTGTTGTGTGCCCCCCGACCTTGGAACAAAGCTTGGGTCAATTAGCATGTCAGCAAGGCTGTTTGCTATTTGCTCCAAAAACTGGCAGCTTTACTGGGAAGCGACCCCCCTCTGACTCCCCAATTTACTACTATAAAAGAATTGTATAGCTCTCTTATACATCCTGAGTGTATGGTAAAATTTTCCAGGAAGTCCCCCGACTGACCACTCCCCTTTGCTCTGATCACTTACTATTAATTACAATGCTTTATCTCTATGGTCACAATAGAGGGTGGGCTGAAGTTGTTTTTAGGCAAAAGTAATTTTGACCTTTGGAAGGCCCTTTAAAATATATTTAAAGTAAACTTAATCTTTTCTTTATATAAAATAGAATTTGGCCAAAACTGGCCCAGGACACCTCTGCCCTCTCTAAGTAAAATAGATAAATATATTAAAATTCCTCAAATTAAGTTATAGATCCCTACAAAACTGTATAAGTATCATTCTTTATTAAAATCCATAAAAACTAATATCTATTCTTGAGATTTTCTTTTCTCAGCACCATTCCCAGTAATCACAAGATGGCTGCTATGCCGCATCAGCTAATAATCATCTCTGCTTTCCAGAATCGCTTTCCCGAAACTGCATTCCATAGAGACCCACCTACAATTAAGGAACTGCACTAGACCCACCCTTAATCCACCCCTAAATAGGAACTGCACTAGACCCACCTTAATCTAACCCTAAATAGAATCTATGTTCTTTATTGTTAAAAACTTTATGAGCTGTTAATTAAAACACTAGCCCCTCTCCCATTTACTTGTAACACATTTTCAATAAAAAGGCACGATAATTCCTAGCAGTTGTCACTCCTCAGAGAGCGATCTCTGAGGGGTGTCCGGCTAAGGACGTGCATGAAAAGGCATCGAGGCCTTAGTCTTCTTCCAGCATCGCCTCCGTCGAGATAACCCACCCACGCCGAGGCTAGACCCCAGCAGTTGGACTAATTTACACTCACACCAGCAGTGTAAGAGAGTTCCCCTTTCACCACACCCCCGCCAACACTTATCATTTTTTTTTTTTTAATCTTAGCCATTATGACTGGGGTTAGGTGGTATCTCATTGTTGTTTTGATATGCATTTCCCTTACAATGAGGGATGTTGAGCATTTTTTCATATGCATTTTGGCTATTCGTATGTCATCTTCAGTGAGTGTTCTTTTCAACTCCTTCTCTCATCTTTTAATAGGGTTCATCATCTTTTTTCCAAACAGCTTCTTTAGTTCCTTATGAATTCTGGTTTTCAATCCCTTATCTGATGCATAGTTTACAAAAATACTTTCCCATTCTGAGGGCTGTCGATTCACACTAATTACTGTGTCTTTTGCCATGAAGAAACTTCTTAGTCTGATGTAATCACACTTGTCTATTTTGGGGAATATCGACTGTGCTTTGGGGGTCTTATGTAAGAAGTCTTTCCCAACCCCAATGTCTCCCAGAGTCTTCTCAGTGTTTACTACAAGCAGTTTCATAATTTGGGGCCTTAGATT
>NW_006159708.1:2851246-2889423 GCF_000334495.1 Tupaia belangeri chinensis | reverse complement strand
TGTTCATATGTCTTCCTTAGAGAGATTTTTGTTCAGCTCATTTTTCCATCTTTTAATTGGGTTAATTATTTTTTTTTTTTCACATAAAGTGCTTGAGTTCCTTGTGTATTCTGGTTATCAGTCCCTTTTCTGAGGCATTATTTTACAAAAATATTCTCCCATTCTGAAGATTGCTGATTCACACTTGTTACTGTGTCCCTTGCTGTGCAGAAACTTCTCAGTGTGATATAGTTCCACTTGTCTATTTTAGGAATTATTGCCTCTGCTTTGGGAGTCTTATTGAAGAAATCTTTTCCTACTGCAATGTCTACAGGATTTTCCAGTATTTTCCAACAGTAGTTTTATAGTTTGAGCTCTTAGGTTCAGATCTTTAATCCATTTTAAGTTGACTTTTGTTAATAGTGTAAGCTGGGGGTTCACTTTCATCTTTGTGTAGGTGGATACCCAGTTTTTCCAGCACCGTTTACTAAAGAGGTTCTTCTTTTCCCAATGGATTGACTGCTATCCTTTATCAAAAATCAGTTGACTGTAAGCTTTGGGGTTTCTTTCTGGGATCTTTATTCTATTCCATTGGTCCCCACATCTTTATGCCAATACCAGGCTGTTTTGATGATCACAGCTTTATAGTATATCTTGGGATCTGGGAGTGATATGACTCCCTCTCCACTCTTCTTGCACAGGATTGCTTTGGCAATACAAGGCCTTTTATGATTCCAGACAAATTCTTGATTGTTTTTTCTAGATCTGTGAAAAATATCTCTGGTATTGTGATTGGAATTGCATTAAATATGTAGATAAATTTGGGTAGACTAGCCGTTTTGGTTAGGTTAATTCTTCCAATCCAGGAACATGAGGTGTCCTTTCACTTTTTAATGGCACTTTCAATATCTTTTTAAAGACATTTTTACAGTTTATTTTATTTATTTATTTTTTTGTAAATGTCTTTGACTTCCTTAGTTAGGTTTATTTCTAGGTATCTTATACATTTATGGCTTACGTTAAAATGATTCCTTTCTTCAGCTCTACTTCATTCAACTTGTTGTTCATATATATAAATTCTGTAGATTTTTGGATGTTGATTTTGTATCCTGCCACTTTATAGTATTCACTTATTATGTCAAGAAGTTTTTTTCATGGAAACCTTTGGGTCTTCTAAGTATTGTTCTTCTAAGTATTATTCTAAGTATACTATCATGTCATTTCCGATATTTTCAACTCTTCTTTGCCAATTTGAGTGCCTTTTATATTGTTCTGTTTTCCAATTGCATTAGCTCAGACTTCCAGCACTATATTAAAAAGCAGTGGAGAAAGTGAGCAGTCTTGCCTACTACCAGATTTTAGTGGAAAAGCCTTTAGGTTTTCCACATTCAGTTTAATGTTAGCTGTAGGTTTTTCATAGATGGCTTTTATTGTGTTGATAAATGACCCTTCTATATCAATGTTACTGAGGGTCTTAATCATCAAAGGATGTTGTATTTTATCAAATGCTTTCTGTGTATCAATTGATATGCTCATATGTTTGTTTGTTTTTTGTTTTATGTTTTTTGGGTTTTTTTTTTTTTTTGAGAGGTCTTTACTATAGGGCTCATGCACTCGCCAGAAAGACAGAGAGACAGAAAGTGAGAAATCCTTCCATTCTCCTCTCAGGATCTTGGGCATGCACACATATGCGCTCAGCATGAGTTTAAGCCACCGGGTCTGGGATGTGAACCGTGGTCAACTACATGGAAATTCAGAAACATAGTCATTACGTTAACTGCTGGTCCCAAAATGCTCATATGGTTTTAATCTTTGTTTCTGTTAATATGATGTATTATGTTTATGGTCTTGTGTACATTGAACCACCTATGCATTTCTGGAATAAAGCCTACCTATTTGTCATGAATAATCTTTTTTATATGTTGTTGGATATGATTTGCAACTATCTTGTTGAGAATTTTTGCATCTATATTCATCAAGGATATTGGTCTGTAGTTTTCCTTTTTTGTCATAACCTTATCTGTTTGGGGAATGAGGACAATGGAGGCTTCATGAAACGAATTTGGAGGGTTTCCTTCCTTTTGAATCTTTGGAAATAATTTGAGTAGGATAGGGATTAATTCTTCCTTAAACATTTTGTAGAATTCAGAAGTGAAGCCTTCTGGACCTGGGCTTTTCTTTGTCAGGAGGTTATTTATTACTGATTCAGTCTCCTGGCTTATCATGGGTTTATTTACGTTTTCTGTGTCCTCCTGATTCAATCTTATATTCATCCAGGAATTTGTCCATCTCCTCCAGGTTCTCTTGCTTGTTGGTATATAGTTGCTCATAGTATTCTCTAATAATATTTTGCATTTCTATTATATCTGCTGTAATGTTGCCTGTTTCATCATGTATTTATCTGGTTTCTTTCTTTCTTTTCCATTATCAGTCTAGCCAACAGTGTGTCCATCTTGTTAATCTTTTCGAAGAACCAGCTTTTGTTCTCATGTATTTTCTGTATGGTTTGTTTATTTTCTATTTCATTTATTTCTGCTTGAAACTATATTATTTCTTTTCACCTGGAATTTTTGTTTGTTTGTTTGTTTGTTTTTGTTTTTCCAATTCCTTGAGGCATGATGTTAGTTATCTATTTGCCACCTTTCTATTTTTTTCTTCTGTGCACTAATTGCTATGAATTTCCCTGTTATGACTGCTTTTGCCATGTCCCATAGATTATGGACACTTGTGTACTCATTATCATTTATTTCCATAAATTTTTTGATTTCAGACTTAATTTCTTCAGTAGTGATGAAGTCACTCAGAAGTAGTTTGCTCAGTTTCCTTGTGTTTTTTGAGGGTGTTTCTTGAAATTAATCTTGAGTTTAATTCCATCATGGTCAGAGAGATGCTGGATATAGTTTCAATGCCTTTGAATCTGTAAAGGCTTGATTTGTGTCCTAACATATAGTGAATCTTTGAAAAGGTTTCATGCCGGGGTGAGAAAAATGTATATTCTGTGGAATTAGGGTAGAAAGTTCTATAGATATCTATGAAGCCCAATTGATTTATAGTATTATTTAGGTACTGTATCTCTCCATTTTTTGCCTAAAAGATCTGTTTAAAGGAGATAATTGGGTGTTGAGACCCCCAACAATTCTAGTATTTCTCCCTATCTCTACTTTTAGCTCCAGGAGTCTTTCCTTCACATATTTAGGTGTCCCTGAGTTGGGTGCATACATATTTATAAGTGTTATGTCTTCTTGCTGGATTACCCCATTTACTATTATAGTTTGCCCTTCCTTTTCTCTTCTTACAGTCTTTGTCTTAAAGTCTATTTTGTCTGAATCAATATTGCAACTCTAATGCCTTTTTTGATTTCCATTTGCATGGAATATCTTTTTCCAGCTCTTAACTTTTAGTCTATGCATGTCTTTATTCAAAGATGCATTTCTGGTAGGCAACAGTTAGATGGTTTCTGTTTGTTATTATTATTTTTTTTCCATTTGGGAGTCTGTGTCGTTTCTTTGTTGAATTTAATCCATTGACATTCAGTGTTATTGTGGATATTTCTGGACCTGTTCCATCATTAAGTGAGCCATTTTCGTGGTTGCTTTTTGTTCTCTTATAACTGTCCATCTGGTATAGCATTCCCTAAAGAACCTCTTGAAGAGCTAGTCTGGAGTTGGTAAATTCCTTCAGATTTTGTTTATCTGAGAATGTTTTTATCTTTCTTTCCTGTACAAAAGATAATATTGTTAGGTATAGTATTCTTGGTTGAAATTATTTTTCATTCAACACTTTGAGTATGTTTTCCAATTCTTTCCTTGCCTGCATTGTTTCTGCTGAGAGGTCTGATGTTACCCTGATGGGGTGACCTTTGTAAATAAATTGACGTTTCCCTCTAGCCAGCTTTAGTATCTTGTCTTTGTTGTTTTTGGCAATTTGGCTATGATGTGCCTTGAAGAGGATCTTCTTTGGTTGATTCTACTCAAGGTCCTATGTATTTCTTGGATCTGGATATTTGAATGCCTTTATAGTTTTAAAAAGTTTTCTTTCTGTATTTCATGAAATAAATGATCAATTCCCTTATTATTTTCTTCCTCTGCTGGGATACCAATTATCCGGATGCAGGGGCACTTGATGGTATCCAGTATTCCTCTTATATTATCCTCATTTTTCATGGTTGTTTTCTCAATATTCTTGATACATTTTTCTAGGTAAGATGTTTTGTCTTCTGCATTTCAGATTTGATCTTCTGACTGATCTAGTATACTTTTTCTGTATCACATTCTTCAATCCCAGAAGTTCCATATGGTTCTTTTTTAAGGTGTCTATTTCTTCTTTGAAATCATGAAAGGATTTCCTCAGCTCCTGGAGCTCATTGTGTCTTTTCCCTTCCATTTTCAGTTGGTTTGGTCACTACAAGTATTCTGAATTTCTTATCTGACATGTCCAGGATGTCCATTGTATTGAAGGTGGGTGATGTGGGCTTGACTTTTACCTTGATGGAGATGCATTTTGTTGGTTGCTCATATTTTTTGAGCCTCTGCAATTGTTCCTAGTCATCTGGTGATCTATACATTCCTTCCTAACTTATTCAAAGTATCTCTGAGTGTTAAAAGGTGTGCAGTATTAGCAGTTTAGCCAAGTCTCTTCTGGTCTGCCTTCCTGTTGCTCACCAGTACCATGCACTGTTGTCACTGGTCCTCGGTGACCCAAAGTCTTCCCTGTTTCTAAGGTGTGGTGAGCCTCAATTGACCTAATAAGTTTCACCTCAGGAGCAAAGAAAAATATCCCGTGTCACCATGCCCACCATGCACTATTCAAAACAGTGAAATTCTGAGAGTTTAAAGGCAAGTGGGGAAGGGGTGGAAGATGAGCAATGGGTCCTGGCCATTAGGGCCTGCAGCCGAAGGCAGCCTGTATCTGGTAATTCCACTGGCTTGGACGCCTCCAGATGGGGTTGGTAGGGGTGCAAGTTTTTCTTAAAGTGCCAAGAAACAAACCTGAAGTCCAGAGATGAGTAGGTATGGGAATGAGCGATGGGTCCCTGCTGTTAGAGCCTGAATCCACAGGCAGCCTGGTGTCCAGAAATGCCATTGGCTTGAACCCATCTCCAAATGGGGTGGGTAGGGGTACAAATTCATCCTAAAGTCCCAAGAAACAAACCAGAAGTCCAGAGATGAATAGGGGCCCTCAAAGACTTTCAAATACAACTACCTTATGATTCAGTAATTCCACTCCTGGGTATCTACCCAAAGGACAGGAGAATGCTTAACCAGAAAAGCGCTTGCACATTTATGTTTATTGCAGCATTATTCACAATTGCAAGACATGGAACCAACCCAAATATTCACAAACATATGAATGGGTTGAAAAACTGTGGCACATATGCTCCATGGAATACTATTCAACCATAAACAAATGCCTGGAATTGTATAGAAAGTGGATCAATATGGAAGATTTAATGCTGAGTGAAGCAAGCCAGGCTATGAAACAGAGTCATTGTATGCCTCCACTTAACACATACTGTCTGCACTCTATGGTACAGAATGAAATATTGGAGGACATAAAAGCATTGAACATTGTTATGGACACTGAGAACAGTGCAAAGAGGGTGGGAGAGGGAAGAGTGTAGGAAAGGCTATTTGGGGACAATAATAGAGTGGTAATACATTTGTGGGACTCAGATATGGTTTATCACCTGTTGATGATAACATGTGTAGTATTCTCAACAAGGCTGGTCTGAGATGTATATCATGCTGGGTAAAGTCTCTTTACAATCTAAATGATGTATAGCAGTTGTATGTATAAATAATAATAATAACAATAAAAGAGTAAAATGCATGGATTATGTAAATAATAATAATAAATAGCAATTTAAAAGTTTTTTTTTTAAAGGATAGAGCATCTGTGGCCAACTGTATATTTTAAGACCAAACATTTTTAAAAATCAGTTCTCTAGAGAACAAATTTAGTTAGAATTGTAAAATACCTTCTAACAAACTAACCATTTATGTTTTGTATTGCATGGTGTCTTAACTACTGTCATGTTACCACTAAGTATTTCTGTATTACATGTGAGGAAATAAGGACAGAGAGATAAACTCACTCTTTCAAGACCTCTTAATCTATTAGTGGCATAACTAAGACCCAAAATCTAGTTTTCAAACCTTTCAATCTGCCCCTAGTGTGAAAAACAATGAAAAAAAAACGACAATATCTCACTCCTTTCTACCCTTTATGAAAAAATTCACAGGTGATGTGATTCTGCCAGCCCTCTTTCAGATATAATTTGGTTACTTGTGAATTGATACAATAGGAAATCACAATAGGGAAAATGAAATGTGATCTCTGCTAGGTACTTTAATCCAGAGCAGACTGGGAATTGATGGATTATGTCTCTGAGAAGTCTTTCATTTTCGGACCTGATTCAACTTAGTTTCAGGGAAAAAAAAAAATCTAAGGCTAATTAATAAATATATAAAGAAACAAGGAAGACAATATTTAGATAGCCCTTGACTATCCCAAATTCAGCTTTCTAATTGGTGTATCCAGGTCATTACTGTATTCAGCTTTCTGGGTCCTTTAATTTGCTGTATACACTACACTAAATGTGATTTATTGCAAAAATTAATCTCTTCAAAAAATCATCCTAACAAAATATCAGATTTCCTGTTATCAAGAAAAGGGATTCTTGTTTATTTATTTAATTACCTTTTTATTTTTTTTATACCTTCAATCACATTATTAAGCTTACAAAGTGAAGATTTCATTATGAGGATGTTTCTCCCCAATCTAGTGGATAAAAATATCTTCAACAGATAACCCCACTACCTCCCTGTCCCGTCAATGCTCTGTCTCCGTATCCCCTCTCCAAATGCACTTCCCCAGGCTGCACACCTCCACACACACCACATATGGCTCTAACACCCATCTCTTGTGCTTGTACATCCTTTAGTCAGTCAGTTTCAGTCATAGAGTGCAGACACTTGATATATATTACGTGAAGACATACAATGTCTCTCCTTAATAGCCTGGTTTGCTTCTCTCAGCAGTAAATCTTCCATATTCTTCCACTTTCTGTCAAAAACCAGGGTTTTGTTGCTTTTTATGGCTGAAGAGTATTCCATGGAGTATATGTGCCATAGTTTTTCAATTCGTTCGTCTCTACAGGGGCACTTGGGTTGGTTCCATGTAAATAGTGCTGCAATAAACATCCATGTGCAAGCACTTTTCCAATGAAGAATTCTTCTGTCCTTTGAGTAGATACCAAGGAGTAGGATTGCTGGATCATATGGAACTTCTATTTGTAGATTATTGAGGAATCTCCAAATTGTCCTCCACAATGACTGGACTAATTTACATTCCCACCAGCAGTATAAGAGAGTTTCCTTTTCACTACACCCTCGCCAACACTTACCATGTTTTTCTTTTTTAATCTTAGCCATTCTGACTGTTGTTAGGTGGTATCTCATTGTTGTTTTAATCTGCATTTTCCTTACAATGAGGGATGTTGAGCATTTTTTCATATGCCTTTTGGCTATTCCTATGTCATCTTTAGAGAGTGTTTTTCTCAACTCATTCTCCCATTTTTTAAAAGGGCTGATCATCTTTTTTTCAAACAGCTGATTGAGTTTCTTGTTTATTCTGGTTTTCAGTCTCTTATCTGATGCATAATTTACAAAAATAATTTCCCGTTCTGAGGGCTGTCAATTCACACTAATTACTGTGACTTTTGCCATGGAGAAACTTCTTAGTCTGATGTAATCCCACTTGTCTATTTTGAGGATTATTGACTGTGCTTTGGGGGTCTTATTTAAGATGTCTTTCTCTATCCCAATGACTCCTAGAGTTTCCCCAGTGTTTTCTAGGAACAGATTTATAGTTTGAGGTCTTAGATTTAGATCTTTGATCCACCTTGACTAGATTTTTGTCAAAGGTCAGAGGTAAGGGTTCATATTCCTCTTTCTCTAGGTGGAAATCCAGTTTTTCCAGCACCATTTGCTGAAGAGGTTTCCTTTTTCCCACTGGATTGACTGGTACCCCTCGTCAAAAATCAGTTGACTGAATGCTTGGAAATTTATTTCTGTGGATTCAATTCTGTTCCATTGGTCCACATGTCTGTTTCTGTGCCAGTACCATGCTGTTTTCATTACCACAGCTTTGTAGTATATTTTTGGGTCAGGGAGTGACATACCACCCACTCCACTCTTCTTGTGTAAAATTGCTTTGACAACACGGGGTCTTTTATTATTCCAGACAAATTTAATGATTGTCTTGTTGAGATCTGTGAAAAATGTGTCTGGTACTTTGATTGGCATTGCATTAAATATATAGATTAATTTGGGTATAATTGCTATTTTGATTATATTAATTCTTCCAATCCAGTAACATGGGATGGCTTTCCATTTTATTGTGTCATTTTCAATTTATTTTTTAAGCTTCTTATAGTTTTACTTGTGCACGTCTTTAACTTTTTTGGTTGGATTTATTCTTAAGTATCTTATAATTTTTGTTGCTATATGAAATGGAAAAAGTTTTTTCAGTTCTATCTCAGTGTGCCTGTTGATTGTATATAGAAATGTTATAGATTTCTGTATATTGATTATGTATCTTGAAATTTTACTATATTCATGAATTACTTCCAGAAATTTTTTTCAGGGAACCTACCGGGTCTCCTATGTATACAATCATGTCATCTGCAAATAGAATTTCACCTCTTCTTTTCCTATTTGTATGCCTTTTATTTTTTCCTCTTTTCTGATTGCATTGGCAAGGACTTCCAGTACTCTATTGAAGAGGAGTGGAGAAAATGGGCATCCTTGTCTTGTACTCGTTTTTAGTGGGAAAGCTGTCAGCTTTTCTCTATTCAGGATGATGTTCGCTATGGATTTTTTATAGATAGCTTTTATTGCGTTGAGAAATGACCCTTCTGTGCTAATTTTGCTGAGAGTCTTGATCATGAAGGGATGTTGTATCCTAGCAAGTGCTTTTTCTGCATCAACCGATATGTCCATATGGTTTTTATCTTTCTTTCTGTTAATACGGTGTATTATAGTTATAGTTTTGTATATGTTGATCCAATCGTGCATTCTTGGAATAAATCTTTTTTTATAAGGTTTTAAATACGATTTGTTACTGTCTTGTTGAGCGTCTTTGTATCTATATTTATCAGAGATATTGGTGTATAGTTTTCCATCCTTGTCCTGACTTTATCTGTTTTAAGGATAAGGGTGATATAGGATTCATAGAATGACTTTGGGAGAGATTCACCCTTTTTGATCTTTAGAAGAAACTTGAACAGAATGGGAGTTAACTCTTCTTTGAAAGTTTTATAGAATTCAGAGGTGAAGTCATTAGGGCCGGAGCTTTTCTTTGTGGTAAGGTTATTTATTACTGATTCAAACTCCTGGCTAGTTCTGGGTCTATTCAGATTTTCTATATCCTGGCTCAATCTTGATAGATTATATGTGTCAAGGAATTTGTTGATCTCATGCAGATTGTCTTGTTTCTTGGCATATAGTTGTTCATAGTATCTTCTAATGATGTTTTGTATTTCTAGTTTGTCTGTTGTTATATTGCCTTGTTTATTGCAGATTTGATTCACCTGGTTCCTTTCTCTCTTCTTCTTAATAAGTCTCGCTAGTGGTATCTTGATTTTGTTTATGTTATCAAAGAAACAGCTTTTACTTTCATTTATTTTCTGTATAGTTCGCTTATTTTCTATTTCATTTATTTCTGCTCATATCTTTATTACTTCTTTTCTCCTGGAGTATTTGGGAATATTTTGCTGTTGCTTTTCCAGTTCCCTAAGGCATGATATTAGGTGATCCATTTGCCTTCTTTCTATGTTCCTCTTATGTACACTACTTGCCATGAACTTCCCTCTTATGACTGCTTTATCAGTGTCTGAAAGGATATGGAAACTTGTGTCCTTATCGTCATTGGCTTCCATGAATCTTTTGATTTCAGTCTTTACTTCATCGTTTTTTGTGGAGTCATTCAGCAGTAGGTTATTTAGATTCCATGTATTTGAATATTTTTTTAGGATTTCTTTTTTTAAATTACATTTTTTAATACATTCAATCACATTATTTAGCTTACAAGGTGATCATTTCAATATATGAATATTTCTCGCCAGTTGAGGTGGTCAAAATGTAACAACACTACCTCCCTGACTCAACAATGCTGTCTTCGTATCCCTCCTCCAAATATTCTTCCCCAGGCCCCACTCCTCCACACACACTACATCTGGCATTCACATCCATCTCTTGTGTTTGTACATCCTTTAGCCCGTCAGTTTCAGTTATAAAGTATGGACATTTGGTATATATTAAGTGGGGACATTCAGTGTCTCTCCTTCATAGCCTGGCTTGCTTCACTCAACAGTAAATCTTCCATATCCTTCCACTTTCTGTCAAAAGCCAAGGTTTTGTTGTTCTCAATGGCTGGATAGTATTCCATAGAGTATATGTGCCACAGTTTTTCAATCCATTCAGCTGTACGGGGGCATTTGGGTTGGTTCAATGTCTTAGATATCGTGAAAAGTGCCACAATAAACATCGATGTGCAAGCACTTTTTCAATGAGAAATTCTTCGGTCCTTTGGGTAGATGCCAAGGAATGGGATTGCTGGATCATATGGTAGTTATATTTGTAGATTTTAGAGGAATCTCCAAATTGTTCTCCACAGTGGTTGGATGGAGGAGTCCGACCCTGAGAGGCCCCAGGATTTGTCTGAGCCCCCCGACCTTTGAGCTCTGCTTCTAGTCAGATCAACACGTTGGTAAGGCCACTGTTGTGTGCCCCCCGACCTTGGAACAAAGCTTGGGTCAATTAGCATGTCAGCAAGGCTGTTTGCTATTTGCTCCAAAAACTGGCAGCTTTACTGGGAAGCGACCCCCCTCTGACTCCCCAATTTACTACTATAAAAGAATTGTATAGCTCTCTTATACATCCTGAGTGTATGGTAAAATTTTCCAGGAAGTCCCCCGACTGACCACTCCCCTTTGCTCTGATCACTTACTATTAATTACAATGCTTTATCTCTATGGTCACAATAGAGGGAGGGCTAAAGTTTGTTTTAGGCAAAAGTAATTTTGACCTTTGGAAGGCCCTTTAAAATATATTTAAAGTAAACTTAATCTTTTCTTTATATAAAATAGAATTTGGCCAAAACTGGCCCAGGACACCTCTGCCCTCTCTAAGTAAAATAGATAAATATATTAAAATTCCTCAAATTAAGTTATAGATCCCTACAAAACTGTATAAGTATCATTCTTTATTAAAATCCATAAAAACTAATATCTATTCTTGAGATTTTCTTTTCTCAGCACCATTCCCAGTAATCACAAGATGGCTGCTATGCCGCATCAGCTAATAATCATCTCTGCTTTCCAGAATCGCTTTCCCGAAACTGCATTCCATAGAGACCCACCTACAATTAAGGAACTGCACTAGACCCACCCTTAATCCACCCCTAAATAGGAACTGCACTAGACCCACCTTAATCTAACCCTAAATAGAATCTATGTTCTTTATTGTTAAAAACTTTATGAGCTGTTAATTAAAACACTAGCCCCTCTCCCATTTACTTGTAACACATTTTCAATAAAAAGGCACGATAATTCCTAGCAGTTGTCACTCCTCAGAGAGCGATCTCTGAGGGGTGTCCGGCTAAGGACGTGCATGAAAAGGCATCGAGGCCTTAGTCTTCTTCCAGCATCGCCTCCGTCGAGATAACCCACCCACGCCGAGGCTAGACCCCAGCAGTTGGACTAATTTACACTCACACCAGCAGTGTAAGAGAGTTCCCCTTTCACCACACCCCCGCCAACACTTATCATTTTTTTTTTTTTAATCTTAGCCATTATGACTGGGGTTAGGTGGTATCTCATTGTTGTTTTGATATGCATTTCCCTTACAATGAGGGATGTTGAGCATTTTTTCATATGCATTTTGGCTATTCGTATGTCATCTTCAGTGAGTGTTCTTTTCAACTCCTTCTCTCATCTTTTAATAGGGTTCATCATCTTTTTTCCAAACAGCTTCTTTAGTTCCTTATGAATTCTGGTTTTCAATCCCTTATCTGATGCATAGTTTACAAAAATACTTTCCCATTCTGAGGGCTGTCGATTCACACTAATTACTGTGTCTTTTGCCATGAAGAAACTTCTTAGTCTGATGTAATCACACTTGTCTATTTTGGGGAATATCGACTGTGCTTTGGGGGTCTTATGTAAGAAGTCTTTCCCTACCCCAATGTCTCCCAGAGCTTCCACAGTGTTGTCTAGAAGCAGTTTAATTGATTGGGATCTTCGATTTAGATCCTTGATCCACCTTGACTGGATTTTTTGTCAAAAGTGACAGGTAGGGGTTTAGATTCATCTTTCCACAGGTGGAAATCCAGTTTTTCCAGCACCATTTGCTGAAGAGGTTTTCCTTTTACCACTGGATTGACTGGTACCTCATGTCAAAATCAGTAGACTGAATGATTGGGAATTTACTCCTGTGGACTCAATTCTGTTCCATTGGTCCACATGTCTGTTTCTTTGCCAATACCATGCTGTTTTGATTACCACAGCTTTGTAGTATATTTTTGGGTCGGGGAGTGAGATGCCGCCCACTCCACTCTTCTTTTGTAGAATTGCTTTGGCAATGTGGGGTCTTTCATTATTCCAAATGAATTTTATGATGGTCTTTTCTAAATCTGTGAAGAATGTGTCTGGTACTTTGATTGGCAGTGCATTAAATAGGTAGGTTCATTTGTGTAGAATTGCCATTTTGGTTATGTTACATCTTCCAATCCAGGAATATGGGATGTCCTTCCACTTTTATGTAACATTTTCAATTTCTTTTTTTGCGTCTCATAATTTTCCTTGTGGAGGTCTTTAACTTCTTTGGTTAGATTTATCCCTTAGTATCTTACACTTTTGGTGGCTATGGTAAATGGAACAACTTTTTTCAGCTCTACCTCCGTCTGCCTGTTGTTTGTATGTAGAAACGCTATAGACTTCTGTATATTAATTTCGTGTCCTGCAACTTTACTGTATTCGTGCATTACTTCCAGAAGTTTCTTCATGGCAATGATTGGGTCTTTTATGTACAAAATAATGTCATCTGCGAATAGAGAGTTTCACATCTTCTTTTCCTATTTGGATGCCTTTAATTTTTCGCTCTTTTCTGATTGCATTGGCAAGGACTTCCAGTACTATATTGAAAAGGAGTGGAGAAAGTGAGCATCCTTGTCTCGTACCCATTTTTAGTGGGAAAGCTTTCAGCTTTTCTCCATTCAGGATGATATTTGCAGTGGGTTTTTCATAGATAACTTTTATTGTGTTGAGAAATGACCCTTGTATGCCAATTTTGCTGAGTGTCCTAATCATAAAGCGATGTTGTATCTTATCAAATGCTTTTTCTGCATCAATCGATAGGACCATAGGGTTTTTATCTTTTTTCCTGTTAACATGGTGTATTACATTTATGGTTTTGTGTATGTTGAATCATCCTTGCATTCCGGGAATAAAGCCCACCTGATCATGATGTATAATCTTTTTTATAAGTTGTTGGATACGGTTTGCTAGTATCTTATTGAGAATCTTTGCGTCTATATTCATCAGAGATATGGGTCTCTAGTTTTCCTTCCTTGTCCTGTCCTTATCTGTTTTGAGGATAATGGTGATAGAGACTTCATAGAGTGAATTAGGGAGAGATTCACCCTTTTGGATCTTTAGCAATAACTTGAGCAGAATGGGGGTTAACTCTTCTTTGAAGGTTTTAAAGAACTCAGAGCTGAAGCCATCAGGGCCAGGGCTTTTCTTTGTTGGAAGGTTATTTATTACTGATTCAGTCTCCTGGCATGTTATGGGCATATTTAGACTTTCTATATCCTCCTGGCTCAATCTTGGTAGATTATACCTGTCCAGGAATTTGTCCATCTCTTCCAGATTGTCTTGTTTCTTGGCATATAGTTGTTCATAATATCCTCTACTGATGTTCTGTACTTCTGCTTTTTCTGTTGTTATATTTCCTGCTTCATTGCAGATTTGATTCACCTGGTTCCTTTCTCTCTTCTTCTCAATAATTCTCTCTAGTGGTGTATCAATTTTGTTTATGTTTTCAAAGAACCAGCTTTTACTTTCATTTATTTTCTGTAGAGCTCACTTCTTTTCTATTTCATTTATTTCTGCTCGGATCTTTATTATTTCTTTTATCCTGGAGTTTTTTGGATCATTTTGCTGTTGCTTCTCCAATTCTCTGAGGCATGATGTTAAGTGATCCATTTGCCTCCTTTCTGTCTTCCTCTTATGAGCACTAATGGCTATAAACTTCCCTCTTATGACTGCTTTTGCAGTGTCCTAAAGATTAGGGAACCTCGTGTCTTCATTGTCATTAGCTTCCATGAAACTTTTGATTTCAGACTTTATTTCATCAGTAGTTTTGTAGTCATTCAGTAGTAAGGTATTTAGTTTCCCTATATATGAGTATTTTTGACGATTTCTCTTGAAATTAAACTCAAGTTTAATTCCATTATGGTCGGAGAAGAAGCTGGGGATAGTTTCTATGCCTTTGAATCTGTAGAGCCTTGCTTTATGTGCTATGACATGGTCAGTCTTCGAAAAGGTTCCATGTGGGGGTGGAAAAAACTTTATCTCATGGTTTTTGGATGGAAAGTTCTATAGATGTCTGTTAAGTCCATTTCATTCATGGTATCATTCAGATCCTTTATCTCTTTATCTATTTTTTGTCTAGATGATCTGTGCCGAGGGGATAGTGCAGTGTTGAGGTCCCCAACTATTAGTACATTGCAGTCTATCTCCCCTTTTAGATCTATCAGTCTTTCCTTCACATATTTGGGTGCTCCTGTGTTGGGCACATAGATATTTTAAGAGTTATATCTTCTTGATCTATTGATCCTTTTACTACACTATAGTGCCCTTCTTTGTCTCTTTGAACAGTTTTTGTTTTAAAGGCTACATTGTCAGAAATTAGTATCGCAACTCTAGCTTTTTTTTGGTTCCATATTGCATGGAAAACCTTTTTCCAACATTTCACTTTCAGTCTACGTATGTCTTTATCGATGATGTGGGTTTCCTGTAGGCAACAGATAGAGGGTCTCTGTTTTTTATCCATTCGGCCAGTCTGTGTCTCTTGATTGGGGAATTTAATCCGTTCGCATTCAATGTTATTATCGATGTAACTGGATCTGTCCTGACGTTTAAGTTGGCCCTTGTCACAGCGGCCTTTTCTTTCCTTTTCTTTCTTTCTTTCTTTCTTTCTTTCTTTCTTTCTTTCTTTCTTTCTTTCTTCTTTTTTTCTTTCTGTTAGCTCTTTAGTTTTTCTGGAACAGTACTTTCTTCAGGGTTTCTTGAAGAGCTGGTCTGGTGCTGGCAAATTCTTTCATGTCTTGTTTGTCTGAGAAGACTTTAGTCTTTTTTTCCCATATGAGGGATAATCTTGCAGGATACAATAATCTTGGTTGAAATTGCTTCTCTCTTAGCACTTTCAATACATCTTCCTATTCTTTCCTTGCTTGCATTGTTTCTGTTGAGAGGTCCGAAGTTATCCTGATGGGATGACCTTTGTATGTCACTTCTCTTTTCTGTCTTGCTAGTTTTAGTATCATGTCTTTATCTGTGGTCTTGGATAGTCTGGCTAAGATGTGCCTTGAGGAAGATCTTCTGGGGTTGATTCTAACTGGGGTCCTTTGTATTTCTTAGGTCTTGGTGCTTGAGTGCCTCTCTAGACTCGGGAAATTTTCTTCCAGGATTTCATCGAATAGATTTTCCGTGCCGTTAGTTTCTTCACCTTCTGAGATGCCAATTATTCTGATATTTGGGCGTCTTATGGAATCTAGTATTTCTCGTACAGTATCCTTGTTTTTTGTTGTTGTTGTTGTTGTTGTTGTTGTTATTTTCTCTATCTTTTTGGTGGTTCTTTCTAGGTCAGAGGTTTTATCTTCTACATCAGAGATTTGATCTTCAGTATGGTCTAATGGACTTTTAATACTTTCAAGGGAGTTTTTGATTTTCTCTATTCCAGACTTTATTTCTAATAACTCCATCTGACTCTTTCTCAGAGTGTCCATTTCTTCTTTCATTTCTTGTAATGACTTCCTCATCTCCTGTTGTTCATTGTCAGTTTTCTTTTCCAACTCAAAGAATTTGTTCACCATAAATGTTTAAAATTCTTTGTCTGACATTTTGGTAACATTGTCTATTAACACGATAGATGGAGGGAAGTTAATCTATACTTTTGATGGAGATGTATTTCCTTGTTTATTCATACCTGAGGCTCTTCTACTTCTAGCCACTGGAAGATGTATTCGCTTTGAATACTTATTGCGGGAAAGTTTCTCCGACTCGGAGTAAGTGACTTTTCCTTTTGCTGTAAATTAATGTTTGCCGAAGTCTCTATTCTGTTGTTTTTACCAATGAGGTATCAAGAGGGTTACTCCACTGAGGTGTCTGAAAAGCAATATCTCCTTTTACTCAGGTGGGTCAGTACAAGGGAAGATCCCAGAGAAAGTTATATTACTAGGGGATTTTAGATATCTGATTATAGACCAGTCTAGTCCTTCTGGCAGGGTGGAAGATGAAGAGGAGAGGGTATTATGTGAAGCAACACAAGAAAAAAAAAAAAGCACACAGAGAAATAAAGAAAAAGATTTTGCTGAAGGCCTGTCCCTGTTTCTGTGGCCTCCTGCTGGGGTCAGGACAGGCTGTGGGAGGAGAAAGTCCAGGAAATTAACAAGAGAATAAAACTGAAAAATCCAAAGCAGAAAGAAATGGCAACCTACCTGTGGGGTGGGTGCGTGCTGGGGCTGGGTGTCTGCAGGTGAGGTGAGGGAGCAGCGATATCCCTCCCTTAGAATCGCTGGCTGGCCAGAGGCCTGCTGCTGTGTCTGTGGCCTGCTGCTGGGGACAGGACAGGTTAGGGGGTGGGTGCTAGGTGTGGGGGTCTGCTGGTGAGGAGAGGGAGCAGTGATGTCCCTGCCTTAGAATCGCTGGCTGGCCAGAGGCCTTGAGGATTTCTCTTGAAATTAAACCCAAGTTTAATGCCATCATGGTCAGAGAAGATGCTAGAAATAAATCCCATGCCTTTGAATCTGTAGATGGCTTTGTGTGTGTGTGTGTGTGTGTGTGTGTGTGTGTGTGGTCTATGATGTGATCAATCTTTGAAAACATTCAATGTGGGGGTGAGAAAAAAGTGTATCTTGTGGCTTTTGGATGGAAAATTCCATAGATGTCCATTAAGTGCATTTTTTTTTTTGGAGAGGTTTTTGCTATAGGGCACGTGCGCTCTCTAGAAAGACAGAGAGAGAGACAGAGAGACAGAAAGCGAGAAATCAGCCCTCGGGGGATGGTCATGCTGCAATCTCTAATCCTCCGTTCTCCTCGCGGGATCTTGGGCACGCACGCACATGTGCCCGGCATGAGTTTCAGCAACCAGGTCTTGGACTTGAACCTCGGTCGACTATATGGGATTCCAGCAACATATCCATTATGCTAACTGCTGGTCCCCTTAAGTGCATATTATTTATGGTATCATTTAGATCCTTTATCTGTTTATCTATTTTTTGTCTAGATGATCTGTTCTGAAGGGATAGTGCAATGTTGAGGTCTCCAACAATTAATTAATGGCAGTCTATCTCCCATTAGGTCTTACAGACTTTCCTTCACATATCTGGGTGCTCCTGTGTTAGGCATGTAAATATTTACAGGCTTTATATTTTCTTGTTCTATTGATTCTTTTGCTACAATATAGTGCCCTTCTTTGTCTCTTCGAACAGTTTTTGTTTTGAAGCCTATTTTGTCAGTAATTAGTATCACAACTGCAGCTCTTCTTTTTGTTTGTTTTTCCTTTTTTTTGGAGAGGATTTTTCTTATTGGGTGTGTGCGCTCGCCAGAAAGACAGAGAGAGACAGAGAGATAGAAAGTGAGAAATCACCCCCCAGGGGGGGTGGCCACGTGCAATCCCTTCTCCATTCTCCTCTCGGGATCTTGGGCATGCACGCACATGCGCCCGGCATGAGTTTAAGCCACTGAGTCCGGGACTCGAACCGCAGTTGACTACATGGGAGTCCAGCGAAATAGCCATAACGCTAACTGCTGGTCCCAACTGCAGCTCTTTTTTGGTTCTTATTTGCAAGGAAAACCCTTTTCCACCCCTTCACTTTCAGTATATATATATATATATATATATCTTTATATATATCTTTATCCATGAGGTGGATTTCCTGTAGGCAACAGTCAGAAGGTTTCTAAAGAATTTAATCTCTTGATTGGGGAATTTAATCTGTTCACATTCAATGTTATTATCGATGTAACTGGATCTGTCCCGACATTTAACTTAGCCATTTTTCACAGCAGCCTTTTGTTCCTTTGTTTCTGTCTGTTAATTCTTTAGTTTTTCTGGAACAGTACTTTCTTCAGGGTTTCTTGAAGAGCTGGTTTTGTGTTGGCAAATTCTTTCAGGTTTTGTTTGAGAAGATTTTAATCTTTTTTTCTCATATAAAAGATAATCTTGGTTGAAATTGTTTCTCTCTTAACACTTTCAATACTTCTTCCCATTCTTTCCTTGATTGCACTGTTTCTGTTGAGATGTCCGGTATTACTCTGATGGGAACCTTAGTACGTCACTTCTCATTTTTCTCTTGCCAGTTTTAGTATCAGGTCTTTATCTGTGGTCTTGGACAGTCTGGCTAAGATGTGCCTTGGTGAAGATCTTCTGGGGTTGAGTCTATTTGGGGTCCCTTGTATTTCTTGGGTCTGGATGCTTGAGTGCCTCTCTAGACTTGGGAAATTTTCTTCCAGGATTTCATGGAATAGATTTTCTATGACGTTATTAGATTCTTCACTTTCTGGAATGCCAATTATTCTGATGTTTGGGCAACTTATGGCATGTAGTATTTCTCATATATTATCTTGTGGGGTATTTTTTTGTTGTTGTTGTTGTTATTTTCTCTATCTTCTTTATGGATTTTTCTAGGTCAGAGGTTTTATCTTCTACATCAGAGATTCGATCTTCAGCATGGTCTAATTGACTTTTAATACTTTCAAGGGAGTTTTTGATTTCCTGTATTAGACTTTATCTCTAAAGCTCCAGCTGATTATTTCTCGGAGTATCCATTTCTTCTTTCATATCGTGGAAGGACTGCCTACTCTCCTGTATTTTGTTGTCTCTTTTCTGTTCCAACTCGATTCAGCATGAATGTTCTAAATTCTTTCTCTGACATTTTGGTAATGTTCTCAGATTTTAGGAGAGATGGAGTGGAGTTATTCTGTTTTTTCATAGAAGCATATTTCCTCTCTTATTCAGACCCGAGGCTCTTCTACTTCTAGGCATTGGAAGATGTATTCATTTTAGAATACCTCTTAGGAGAACCTTTCTTCACCTAGGAGCAAATGTGCTTCCCTTAGGCTGTGAATAGATGTGTGTGTACGTCTTCTCTGCTGTTCTTTTTAGCAATGTGGTCTCAAAAGGAGTACTATACTCAGGTGTCTGATGAGTACTATCTTCATATTCACAGGCTGTTCAGTATAGGGGAAGATCTCAGGGAACCTTACAATACTAGGGAATTTTAGAACTGTGATTCTAGATTGGTCTAATCTCTCTGGCAGGGTAGAGGATGAGAAAAACAGGATATTGTAAGACCAAAGAAAAGACTATAGAGGAGAATAAAGAAAAAGTCACAAGCGATTTTGCCAGGGGCTTAAAAAAAAAAGATTATGCCTACCTCTAAAGGGCCTGAGGTCCTTGTCTTGTTAGCTAGGAAGTGGGACAGGGGCAGTGGTGCCCCTGCCTCATTTGCCTTGATGGTCAGAGGTCTGGAGATAGAAATGGGGGGCTTCTGAGAGCAAGGGACAGTCTGTGGTAGAAGGGAGAGGAGGGAATTAACAAAACAAAAAGGTAGAGAAAATATAAAAAGAGAAAAATAAAAGAGATCCTTCCTACCTCTAAAGGGCCTGGGATCCTTCTCTTGGGAGCTTGGAAGTAGAGAAGGGGCAGTGGTGCCCCTGCCTCAGTTTTCCTTGCTGGTCAGAGGTCTGGTGATGGAAATGGAGGGATACTCAGAGCAAGGGCCAGTCTGTGGTAGAAGGAAGAGGAGGGAATTAACAAAACAAAGATTTAGAGCAAATAGAAAATCAGAGAAAAGAAAAGAAAAGAAAGATACTCCCTACCTTGAAAGGGCAGTGGGTCTTTTTCATGGGACTTGGAAGTGGAGCAGGGGCAGTGGTGTCACTGCCAAAGTTTCCCTTGATGGTCACAATTCTGGAGATGGAAATGGAGGGCTCCTGAGAGCAAGATCCAGTCTGTGGTAGAAGGGAGAGGAGGGAATTAACAAAACATAAAAGTAGAGCAAAGAGAAAAAGAGAGAGAGAGAAAAAAGAGCTCTTTCTTACCTGAAAGGTTCTGTGGTCCTTGTCTTGGGAGCTTGGAAGAGCAGCATGGGCAATCGTTCCCTTGCCTCAGTTTCCTTTGCTGATAAGAAGTCTGGAGATGGAAATGGAAAGCTCCTGAGAGCAAGGGCTGGTCTGTGGTAGAAGGAAGAGGAGGGAATTAACAAAACAAAAAGGTAGAGCAAAGAAATAAGAGAAAAAAAATTAGATTCTCCCTACTTCTGAAGGGCCTGGGGTCCTTGTCTTGGGAGCTTAGAAGTGGAGCAGGGAAAGTGGTGCCTCTGCCTCAATTTCCCTTGCTGGCCAGAGTTCTGGAGATGGAAATGGAGAGCTCTTAAGAAGAAGGGCAAGGCTGTGGTAGAAGGTGGAGGAGGGAATTAACAAAATAAAAAGGTAAAGAGAAAGAGAGAGAAAAAAAAGAGATTCCTGAAAACATGGGCCAATTTGTGGTAGAAGGGAGAGGAGGGAATTAACCAAACAAAAATGTTGAGCAAAGAGAAAAAGAGAAAAAGAGAGAGAGAGAGAGAGAGAGAGAGAGAGAGAGATACTCTCTACCTCTAAAGGGCCTGAGATCTTTCTCTTGGGAGCATAGAAGTGGAGCAGGGGCAATGGTGTCCCTGACTCAGTTTCCCTTGCTGGCCAACATTCTGGAGATAAAAATGGAGGGCTCCTGAGAGCAAGGGGTAGTCTATGGTAGAAGGGAGTGGAGGGAATTAACAAATGAAAAACGTAAAGCAAAGAAAAAAAGAGAAAAAACTAAAGAGTTCCTCCAAAAGTTTAAAGGTCCTGTGGTCTTTGTCTTAGGAGCTTAGAAGTGGAGCAGTGTAAGTGGTGCTCCTACTTCAGTTTCCCTTGATGTCCTGCAGTCTGGAAATGGAAATGGAGGGCCCCTGAGAGGAAGGGCCAGTTTGTGGTCACAGGGAGAGGAGGGAATTAACAAAACAAAAAGGTTGAGCAAAGAGAAAAAGAGAGAGAGAGAGAGAAAAAAAGAGAGATCCTCCCTAACTATAAAGGGTCTGGGGTCCTTTTCTTGGAGCTTGGATGTAGAGCAGAGGCAGTGGTGCTTCTGCCTCAGTTTCTCTTGCTGGCCAGAGGACTGGAGGTGGAAATGGAGGGCTTTTGAGAACATAGGCCAGTCTGTGGTAGAAGGGAGAGGAGGGAATTAACAGAACAAAAATGTTGAGCAAAGAGAAAAAAAAATCCTCCCTACCTCCAAAGGGCTTGGGATCCTTCTCTTGGGAGCATAGCAGTGAGGCAGGGGCAATGGTGTCCCTGACTCAGTTTCCCTTGCTGGCCAGAGTTCTAGAGATGGAAACTGATGACTGCTGAGACTGAGGGTCAGTCTGTGGTAGAAGGGAGAGGAGGGAATTAACAAATCTAAAAGGAAGAACAAAGAGAAAAACATAAAAAGAGATCCTCCCTACCTTTAAATGGCCTGAGGTTTTGTCTTGGGAACTTGGAAGCAGAGCAGGGTCCCTGGTGCTCCTGACTCAGTTTCCCTTGCTATCTAGTGGTCTGGAGATGGAAATAGAGGGCTCCTAAGAGCTAGGGCCAGCCTGTGGTCGAAGGGAGAGAAGGAAATTAACAAATCAAAAAGGTAGAGCAAAGAGAGAAAGAGAAAAAAACAAAAACAAAAGAGTTCCTCACTACCTCTAATGGGCCTGGTCCCTGTCCTGAAAGCTTAGAAGTGGAGCAGGGTAAGTTATACCCCTGCCTCAGTTTCCCTTGCTGGCCCGCAGTCTGGAGATGAAAATGGTGGCTCCTGAGCGTAAGGACCAGTTTGTGGTAGAAGTTAGAGGAGGAAATTAAGAAAACAAAAAGATAGAGCAAAGAGAAATGAGGGGAAAAAAAAAAAAGCGAGATCCTACCTACCTCTAAAGGGCCTAAGGTCCTTTTCTTGGGAACTTAGAAGTGGAGCAGAGGCAGTGGTGCTCCTGCCTTAGTTTCCCTTGCTGGCTAGAGGTCTGGAGATGAAAATGAAGGATTTCTGAGAACAAGGGCCAGTCTGCAGCAGAAGGGAGAGGAGGGAATTAATGAAACACAAACGCTAGAGAAAAGAGAAAAAGAGGGACCAGCAGTTAGTGTAATGGCTGTCACTGGACTCCCATGTAGTGGACCATGGTTCACGTCCCATACCTGGTGGCTTGCAACTCACGCTGGGCACGTGTGCGTGCGTGCCCAAGATCCTGAGAGGAGAATGAAGGAAAAGGGCTTGCGATGTGGCCATCCCCCCTGGGAGGCGATTTCTTGCTTTCTATCACTCTGTCTGTCTGGCGAGCGCACGCACCCTATAGCAAAAACCTCTTCAAAAACAAAAAAAAAGAGAGAGAGAGAGAGAGAACTAAAAAAGAGATCCTCCTTACCAGTCTGTGATAGAAGGGAGAGGAGAGAATTAACCAAACATAAAGGTAGAGCAAAGAGAAAAAGAAAATAAGATGAGATCCTCCCTACCTCTAACGGTCCTGGGGTCCTTGTCTTGGGAGCTTGAAAGTGGAGCAGGGCCCGTGATGCCACTCCCTATGTTTCCCTTTCTGGCCAGAGATCTGAAGATGGAAATGGAAGGCCACTGAGAGCAAGGGCTAGTCTGTCCTAGAAGGGATAGGAGGGAATTAACAAAACAAAAAGGTAGAGCGAAGAGAAAAAAAAAGGAAAAGAAAGAGAACCTCTCTACCTCTAAAGAGCTTGGGATCCTAGTCTTGGGAGCTTGGAAGTGGAGCAGGGGCAGTGGTGTTCGGCCCAGTTTTACTTGCTGGTCAGAGGTCTGGAGATGGAAATGGAGGGCCCTTTAGAGAAATGGCCAGTCTTTGGTATAAGAGAGAGGAGGGAATTAACAAAACAAAAAGGAAGTGCAAAGAGAAAAAGAGAAAAAAAGAAAAAGAGAGATCCTTCCTACCTCCAAAGGGCCTGGGGTCCTTGTATTCAGAGTTTGGAAGTGGAGAGGGGCAGTGATGCTCCTTCCTCAGTTTCCGTTGCTGGATTGAAGTCTGGAGATGGAAGTGGAGAGCTCCTGAGAGAAAGGGCTAGTCTGTGGTAGAAGGAGACGAGGGAAGTAAGAAAACAAAAAATATAGAGCAAAGAGAAAAATAAAGAGATCCTCCCTACCTCTAAAGCACTTGGGATCCTTTTATTGGAAGCTTGGAAGTGGAGCAGGGGCAGTGGTGACCCTGCCTCAGATTCCCTTGCTGGCCAAAGGTCTGTAGATGGAAATGGAGGGCTCCTGAGACAAAGGCCAGTCTGTGGTAGAAGGGAGAGGTGGTAAGTAGAAAAACATAAAGGTAGAGGAAAAAAAAAAAAAGAAATCCTTTCTACCTCTAAAGGGGCTGGGGCCCATGTCTTTAGAGCTTGGAAGATGAAGAGTAGGGAATTAACAAAACATAAAGGAAGAGCAAAGAGAAAATGAGAATTAAAAAAAAAAATTCTTCCTGCCTCCAAAGGGCCTGTGGTCCTTGTATTTGGACCTTGGAATCGGAACAGGGGCAGTGGTTCTCCTGCCTCAGTTTCCCTTGCTTGCCTGAAGTCTGGTTGAAGGGCTCCAGAGAGCAAGGACCTGTCTGTGATAGAAGGGAGAGGAGGGAATTAACAAAACAAAAAGGTAGAGCAAAGAGGAAAAAAAAAAAAGAGATCCTCCATACCTCTAAAGGGCCCGAGGGAGCTTGAAAGTGAAGCAGGGGCAGTGTTGCCCCTGCCTCAATTTCCCTTGCTGGCCAGAGGTCTGGAGATGGAAATGGAAGGCTCTTGAGAGCAAAAGCCAATCTGTGAATGACCTGGGGTCCTTCTCTTGGGAGTTTGGAAGTGGTGCAGGGGCATTATTGCCCCTGCCTCAGTTTTTCTTGTTGGCCAGAGGTCTGGAGATAAAAATGGAGGGCTCCTGAGAGCAAGGGCCAGTCGGTGGTCAGGATTCACGTTTAACAGGGCAAAATAGAATACAAGTCTGTCAAAACATATTTGGATGGCACAAGAAATCTCTGACCTCAGACCCTCAGTGCTGAACAAGAGTCACTGACAAAACCTCAATGCCTAAGAACTGCAAATATTCCAGTCAAGTGGAAAACAAGAATGTTTCTTTCCCATTTAGTCATCCTCGGAGCTGTCAGCAGACCTTTCATCTGTAGCCACTTTCCAATTTGTGCATTTATTTGTCTTCTCTTGGATTTATAGGCGTATGAACTTTTTTCTCTTAATTCTTTTGGTTTTCAGAGTGTCTCCTTATTTTCTTCAGCACTGCTGGATGCTGAATTATTTGACTAGGAGGTGTCACTTTCTGCCTCTAAGAATAAAGCAGATTTTTTGAGACACATTTTCCTGGACTTTTTCTTGAGCTTATGTGGTGGTTTATTTTTTCTGGTACTAGACATTCCAGTTCCTTCCCTGAGAATTTACTTGAGGAATATGCTGTTATATCTATGGCTTCTTTTATGTTTTTCTTCTTTTTTTGTGACTCTTTTTCAGCTTTGCTTTTTATTAGAACTTTCCAAAGGTTGTTTTATTACTGCTTCTATTTAAACAAAAATAACACTCAGAACAGAAAAATTGAAAAATGCAAAGAACATTAAATAAAAATAAACCATAAACCAACCATCCAAGGTAACAATGGATAACATAATGCATTAAAATAAATACATAAAAGTAAACTCTTTTCACTGCTTTCCCCTGTGCATATGAAAAACAAAAAGAAAAACATGTGCTTTTAACCAGAAATTAGCACTTAATATTCATGCTACCATATTTTTTGTGGGGGTTAACATGAGCCTAAATATAAATGAATTATTTCATTCTCTCATGTGAATATATTTTCTCAATAATCTCTAAATATTACATATATAAGATATCTCCAAGGTTTGAGTCCTAAATGATGACTTCCATTAGAACTCTTATGGAAGTTCTCTTCATTCCTCTGGGATAAAATCCTAGACATTAAAATGTTGGATGAAGGAATATGTTATTTTTATTTTTACTCAAAATTATTTTATTATTATAATTACTATTTATATATTAAATTACGATACAAAATTTAGATTGTAAAGTGACTTTATCCAGCATGACATACTCCTCAGTCCAACCTAGTTGAGAATACTATACAGGTCATCATATACAGATAATAAACCATATCTGAGTCCCAAAAATTTCTTATCTCTCTATTTTTTCCCCAAATTTCATTTTCTATACGCTTCCCCTCTCCCACTCTTTTTCCACTTTGTCCTTAGTTTCCATAACAATTTTCAATGCTTTAATATCCTCCAGTCTTTCATTTTCTACCATAGTGTGGACAATCAGTATATGTTAAGTGGAGAAATAAAATGTCTCTGTTTCATAGCCTGTCTTGCTTCATTCAGCAATAAATCTTACATATTCATCTACTTTTAATCAAATGTCATTTTTTATGACTGAATAGTAGTCCATGGAGTATGTGTGCCACAATTTTTCAGTCCACTTGTTTATGGACATTTGGGTTGGTTCCATGTCTTACCAATAGTGAATAATTCCTCAATAAATATAGATGTGCAAGTGCTTTTCTGACTAAGCATATTTTATCAGATTACTTTTATGTATTGTGTTTGTGGGATTCATGGGTAGATGCTTTAACCACTGATAATATTTTGCTGATCACTACTATCTGTTTCAAGTTCTTCAGGGTATAACTCTTTATAACCACTGTGATCCCATCTGTCTAACATGTTAGTTTAATAATCATATAACTTCTTCCAAGAGTTAGCCTTTAGAATATCACCCTTCAATGTCTTAGAAATTTAATTCTTTGTTTTCCCCAACATAGAAAAGATATTGAATGTTGAAGTGGGGAGATTAATGTCTCTGTACTGACTGACATGCATGGCATTCCCTTTTGAAAAAACAATGTAATACACTGTAAAGTTATATGTAATCCAATGTAATATAAAGAGGATTATGATGATAATAAAAAATAAAATTTAAAAAAAAGAAATTTAATTCTTTGGCCTTCAATAGTCTCTTTGACTTTCTTCATCAAAAATCTTTACTAAACTTCTGGCTTGATGTTTGGAAACCATTTTCCTTTTGGTCCTCTGGTAAGCATATTCTTTTTCTCCAGTTAACTTTTTCCCCACATGTCTGCTTCCTCCTGAATCTTATTGTGAGCATCTGTGTGCCAAATAACATGCCTTGGGAGGACTTTTCCAAAGGAATGCAGAACATTCTTCAGTCTCTTGATCCATGCATCACAGCCTCACATGGTGGTCAGTTGCATAGTTTCTAGGAAGCATCAGATATAAACCTTGATTCCCAATAAATATTTTGCTTTGGAGTCCTTCAACTTTTTAAAATTTTATTTTAATTTCTTTTATACATTCAATCGCATATGTAACTTAGCTTGTAAAGTGAATGTTTCAACATGAATATGTTTCTCACCAATCCAGTTGGGATACTATACACATCATCATAAACAGATAACAACCCATTTCTTTATCCCATAAAAGTTTTGCCTCTCTATTTTTCTCCTTAATGTCTTTCCTCAGATTTTTCTCCTTCTCCCATCCTCTTCCTACACTGTATCTGTTGTCTATAATGATTTTACATATTTGTATATCTTCTAGTCATTCAGTTTTGGCCATGGAGGGTGGACAGTCAGTATATATTAAGTGGAGACATACTGTGTCTCTACTTCATAGCCTCGCTTGCTTCGCTCAGCAGTAAATCTTCCATATTCTTCCACTTTCTGTCAAAAGTCAGGGTCTCCTTGGTTTTCATGGCTGAGTGGTATTCCATAGTATATGTGAGCCACAATATTTCAATTCATTCCTCTGTTCATGGACATTTGGGTTGGTTCCATGTCTTAAAAATTGTGAATACTGCTGCAATAAACATAGATGTGCAAGCACTTTTCTGACTCTGAATAAGAATTCTTCTGCCCTTTGGATAGATTCCCAGGAGTGAGATTTCTGGATCATATGGTAGTTCTATTTGTAGATGTTTGAAGAATCTCCATAGTCTTTACAGTGGCTGGACCAATTTGAATTCTCACCAGCAGTGTAGGAGAGTTTCCTTTTTTTTTTTTTTAGATTTTAAAAGACTTTACTCACCTCAGTTCAGTCCAGTTGAGAATACTATACACATCCTTATCAAGAGATAATAAACCATGTCTGAGCAGTTCTGGGCACCAGGCCGACTGAGGCTGCAGGCCCGACCACCCCACCCCACCCGCAATCCGGATCGAGCCGGCCAGCAGTTTCAGGCACCAGGCAGACTCAGGTTGCAGGCCTGACCAACCTGGTCCTGTCACTCATCTTCTGACCCTTTCCCACTAGCCTTTGGACTCTTTGAATTTTGGTGATTTGAAGAGTGCGTGGCGCACGTTGCACACCGCGCGATTTCCTTTTTTCATTTTGTTTTTCTTTCCTCTTGGGGTGTTGCTTATTAGGTCAATTGAAGGCTCACGTCGCACCCAACTCAGGTGCGCCTAAATATGTGAAGGAAAGACTGCTGGAGCTAAAAGGAGACATAGGGAAAAATACTATAATTGTTGGAGATCTCAACACCCCGTTATCTCCTATAGACAGATCTTCTAGACAGAAAATAAATAGAGAGATACAGGACTTAAATGATACTATAAATGGAATGGGCTTGACAGATATCTATAGAACTTTCCACCCTACATCCACAACATATACATTTTTCTCACCCCGACATGGAACCTTTTCAAAGATAGATCATATATTAGGACACAAATCAAGCCTTTACAGATTCAAAGGCATAGAAACTGTACCCAGCATCTTCTCTGACCATGATGGAATTAAACTCAAGATTAATTTCAAGAAACAACCCCGAAAACACACGAACACATGGAAACTGAACAACCTACTTCTGAATGACTTCTTCACTACTGAAGAAATTAAGGCTGAAATAAACAAATTTATGGAAACAAATGATAATGAGGACACAAGTGTCCAGAACCTATGGGACACAGCAAAAGCAGTCATAAGAGGGAAATTCATAGCAATTAGTGCACATAAGAAAAGGATGGAAAGATGGCAAGTAGATAACTTATCATCATGCCTCAGAGAACTGGAAAAACAACAACAAACGAACCCCCAAAATGCCAGGCGAAAAGAAATAATAAAGGTTCGAGCAGAAATAAATGAAATAGAAAATAAACGAACCATACAGAAAATAAATGAAAGCAAAAGCTGGTTCTTTGAAAAGATCAACAAGATTGATACTCCATTGGCTAGACTGATCAAGAAGAAGAAAGAAAGAAACCAGATTAATCAAATATGTGATGAAACAGGCAATATTACCACGGACATAGCAGAAATACATAATATCATTAGAGGATACTATGAGCGACTTTACGCCAACAAACAAGATAACCTGGAGGAGATGGACAAATTCCTGGATGCATATAAACTACCAAGATTGGATCAGGAAGACATAGAGAATCTGAATAGACCTATAACAAGCCAGGAGATTGAATCAGTAATTAATAATCTCCCAACAAAGAAAAGCCCAGGCCCAGATGGCTTCACTTGTGAATTCTACAAAACTTTCAAGGAAGAATTAACCCCTATCTTACTAAAATTATTTCTAAAGATTCAAAAGGAAGGAAACCTTCCAAATTCATTTTATGAAGCCTCCATCATCCTCATCCCCAAAACAGATAAGGATATGACAAAAAAGGAAAACTACAGACCAATATCATTGATGAATATAGATGCGAAAATTCTCAACAAGATACTCGCAAATCGTATCCAACAACATATAACAAAGATCATTCATCACGACCAGGTAGGCTTTATACCAGGGATGCAAGGGTGGTTCAATATACGCAAGACCATAAATGTAATACACCACATTAACAGAAAGAAAGATAAAAACCATATGATCATCTCAATTGATGCGGAGAAAGCGTTTGATAAAATACAACATCCTTTTATGATTAAGACTCTCAGTAAGATTGGTATAGAAGGGTCATTTCTGAACACAATAAAAGCAATCTATGAAAAACCTACAGCTAATATTATACTGAATGGGGAAAAGCTGAAAGCTTTTCCTCTGAAAACAGGTACTAGGCAAGGCTGCCCACTTTCTCCACTGCTCTTTAATATAGTACTGGAAGTCTTAGCTATTGCAATCAGAGAAGAGAACAGTATTAAAGGCATTCGAATAGGCAAAGAAGAGTTGAAAATATCTTTATTTGCAGATGACATGATGGTATACTTAGAAGACCCAAAGGTATCCATGAAAAAACTGCTTGAAGTAATAAGTGAATACAGTAAGGTGGCAGGATACAAAATCAATATCCAAAAATCTATAGCATTTCTATTTATGAACAACAAGTTGAATGAAGCAGAGCTGAAGAAAGGAATCCCTTTCACCGTAGCCACAAGATGTATAAGATATCTAGGGATAAACCTAACTAAGAAAGTCAAAGACCTTTATAAAGAAAACTACGAGAATCTTAAAAAAGACATTGAAAGTGACATAAAAAAGTGGAAGGACATCCCATGCTCCTGGATTGGTAGAATTAACATAATCAAAATGGCAATTCTACCCAAATTAATCTACATGTTTAATGCAATTCCAATCAAAATACCAGAGATATTCTTCAGAGATCTAGAAAAGACAATTATAGAATTTGTCTGGAACCATAAAAGACCTCGTATTGCAAAAGCAATCCTGCGTAAGAAGAATGGAGTAGGAGGCATATCACTCCCTGATCCCAAGATATACTATAAAGCTGTGGTCATCAAAACAGCATGGTATTGGCATAAAAACAGACATGTGGACCAATGGAAGAGAATAGAGACCCCAGAAATAACTCCCAAAGCTTATAGCCAACTGATCTTTGACAAAGGATATCAGTCAATCCATTGGGAAAAGGAAAACCTCTTTAGTAAATGGTGCTGGAAAAACTGGGTATCCACCTGCAGAAAGATGAAACTGAACCCCCATCTTTCACCATTAACAACAGTCAACTCAAAATGGATCAAAGATCTGAACCTAAGACCTCAGACAATAAAACTACTTGTGGAAAATGCTGGGGAAACTCTGGGAGACATTGGAGTAGGCAAAGACTTCTTAAATAAGACTCCCAAAGCACAGGCAATAATCCCTAAAATAGACAAGTGGGACTATATTAGACTAAGAAGTTTCTGCACAGCAAAGGACACAGTAACAAGTGTGAACCGACAACCCTCAGAATGGGAAAATATTTTTGTTAAATATGCCTCAGACAAGGGACTGATAACGAGAATACATAGGGAACTCAAGTGCCTTATGCGAAAAAAAATGATTAACCCGATTAAAAGATGGGAAAGTGAGCTGAACAAAAGTCTCTCTAAGGAAGACATACGAACAGCCAAAAAGCATATGAGGAAATGCTCAACATCCCTCATCATAAGGGAGATGCAGATAAAAACCACAATGAGATACCACCTAACCCCTGTCAGAATGGCAAAGATTAAGAATATAAAAAGTGATAAGTGTTGGCGGGGATGTGGTGAAAAGGGAACCCTCCTACACTGTTGGTGGGAATGTAAACTAGTTCAACCACTGTGGAGAACAATATGGAGGTTCCTCAAAGATCTACAAATAGAACTACCATTTGATCCAGCAATCCCACTTCTGGGTATTTACCCAAAAGACAGGAGAACGCTCAGTCAGAAAAGTGCTTGCACATCAATGTTTATTGCAGCATTATTCACAATTGCCAAGACATGGAACCAACCTAAATGTCCACAAACTGATGAATGGATTGGAAAAGTGTGGTATATATACTCTATGAAATACTACTCAGCCATAAAAAATAACAAGACCCTGGAATTTGATAGAAAATGGTCAGATATGGAGGATCTATTGCTGAGTGAAGTAAGCCAGGCTATGAAAGAAAGATATTGTATGTATCCACTCAATATATACCGACTATCTGCACTCTATGATAGAGAGCAAAAATTGGAGGACATAGAAGCAGTGAAGGTACTTAATGAGATGGGACAGTGCGGAATGGGGGAAGTGAAGAGAAGAGGTTAGAGAAAGATAGCAAGTGAACAATAGAGAGGCAGGACGTTAGTGAGAAACAGATATGGCTTATTAATTGTTGATGTTGACATGTATAGTATTCTCAACTGAATTGGTCTAAGAAGTATTTCATGATGGGCAAAGTATTTTTATAAGCAAAATGAGAAATAGCGATTGACTGTTTTAAAAAAATAATTAGAATAATAATAATAATGATTGAGGAAAACATAGAAAAGATATTGAATGTTGAAGCGGGGAGATTAATGTCTCTGTACTGACTGACATGCATGGCATTCCCTTTTGAAAAAGAAATGTAATACCCTGTAAAGTTATATGTAATCTAATGTAATATAAAGAATATTATTTTAAAAAGAGAGATAATAAACCATGTCTGTGCTCCACAACCCTCCAAACATCCACAAATATACGAATGGATTGAAAAAGTGTGGCACATACACTCCATGAAATACTACTGAGCCATAAACAACAAGGCCCTGGAACCTGACAGAAAGTAGACAAATATGGAAGGTCTGTCGCTGAGTGAAGCAAGCCAGTGTATGAAAGAAAGACACTGTATGTCTCCAATTATATACTGACTCTCCGCACTCTATGGTAGAAACTGAAAGTCTGGAGAATATAAAAGCATTAAAAATTGTCATGGACAGTAGAGACAAATTGTAAGGAAAGTGTGAGAGGAGAAGAGAAAAGAAAAGGTAAATTTCATGTTTTTGTCACTCATTGGATTTTTAAAATTTTATCGAATTGTTTATATTTTCCTTGAATTTCACTGAGCTTCCTTGAAACAACTATTTTCAATTCTTGTCATATGTCTTATATACCTCTTTTTCTTTGTGGTCAGTCATTGGTTGATTATCATTTTTTGTTGTTATTGTTGTTTTGTATTTCTTCCTTATTTTATAATTTCTCATTTACATTTAATTATTATACATCATTGCAGGACACAACATTGATTTTCTTTTTTTATTTTTTTTTAATTTTTTAAAATTTTAAATACATTCAATCACATTTTTTAGCTTACAAGGTAATCATTTCAATATGTGAACATTTCTCCCTGGTCCAGTTGATCAAAATATAACAATACTAACTCCCTGTCTTAACAATGCTGTCTCTGTATCCTTCCTCCAAATGTTTTTCCCCAGGCCCCACTCCTCCACACACACCACATCTTGCATTCACACCCATCTCTTGTGTTTGTACATACTTTAGTCCATCAGCTTCAGTTATAGAGTGCTGACACTCGGTATATATTAGGTGGGAATATACAGTGTCTCTCCCCTATAGCCTAGCTTGCTTCACTCAGAAGTAAACCCTCCACATTCTCCCACTCTCCGTCAAAAGCCAGGGTCCTGTTGTTTTCCATGGCTGAACAGCATTCCATAGAATACATGTGCCACAGTTTTTCAATCCATTGATACGTACGGGAGCATTTGGGTTGGTTCCATGTCTTAGCAATCATGAAAAGTGCCGCAATAAACATCGATGTGCAAGCACTTTTCCAATGAAAAATTCTTTTGTCCTTTGGGTGTATGCTAAGGAATGGGACTGCTGGATCAAATGGTAGTTCTATTTGTAGACTTTTGAGGACTCTCCAAATTGTTCTCCACAGTGGTTGGACCAATTTACATTCCCACCAGCAGTGTAAGAGTGTTCCCCTTTCACCACACCAACACCAACACTTATCATTTTTTGTTTCTTTCATCTTAGACACTCTGACTGGGGTTAAGTGGTATCTCATTGTTGTTTTGATCTGCATTTCCCTAATGATGAGGGATGTGGAGCACTTTTTCATACGCCTATTGGCTATTCGTATGTCATCTTTAGAGAGTGTTTTATTTTCAAATCCTTCTCCCACCTTTAAATAGGGTTGATCATCTAGATTTAGATCCTTGATCCACCTTGACTTGATTGCTGTCAAATGTGAGAGGTAGGGGTTCAGATTCATCTTTCTACAGGTGGAAATCCAGTTTTTCCAGCACCACTTGCTGAAGAGGCTTTCCTTTCCCCCCTGGATTGACTGGTACCCCTTGGCAAAAATCAGAAGACAGAATGATTGGGAATTTATTCCTGTGAACTAATTCTGTTCCATTGGTCCACATGTCTGTTCCTGTGCCAGTACCATGCTGTTTTGATTACTACAGCTTTGTAGTATATTTTTGGGTCAGGGAGTGAGATGCCGCCCACTCCACTCTTCTTGTGTAGAACTGCTTTTGCAATATGGGGTCTTTTATTATTCCAGACGAATTTTATGATGGTCTTTTCTAGAACTGTAAAGAATGTGTCTGGTACTTTGATTGGCATTGCATTAAATAGGTAGATTAATTTGGTTAGAATTGCCATTTTGGTTATATTAATTCTTCCCCTCCAGGAATATGGGTTGTCCTTCCACTTTTTTCTGTCATTTTCAATTTCTTTTTTAAGCTTCTCATAGTTTTCCTTGTGGGGGTCTTTAACTTCCTTGGTTAGATTTATCCCTAAGTATATTATACTTTTGGTGGCTATGGTAAATGGAATAACTTTTTTCAGTTCTATCTGTCTGCCTGTTGTTAGTATATAGAAATGCTATAGACTTCTGTATATTAATTTTGTATCCTGCAACTTTACTTTATTCATGCATTACTTCCAGAAATTTTTTCATGGAAATCACTGGGTCTTCTATGTACACAATGATGTCATCTGCGAATAGAGAGAGTTTCACCTATTCTTTTCTTATCTGGATGCCCTTTATTTTTTCCTCTTTTCTGATTGCCTTGGCAAGGACTTCCAGTACTATGTTGAAAAGGAGTGGAGAAAGTGCACATCCTTGTCTTGTATCCGTTTTTAGTGGGAAAGCTTTCAGCTTTTCTCCATTCAGGATGATGTTTGCAGTGGGTTTTTCACAGATAGCTTTTGTCGTGTTGAGAAATGATCCTTGTATGCTGATTTTGCTGAGAGTCTTGATCATAAAGGAATGTTGTATCTTATCAAATGCTTTTTCTGCATCAGTCAAAATGACCGTAAGTTTCTTGTCTTTTTTTCCTGTTAATATGGTGTATTACATTTATGGTTTTGCGTATGTTGATCCAACCTTGCATTCCTGGAATAAAGCATACCTGATCATGATGTATAATCTTTTTTATAAGTCATTGGATACAGATTGCTAGTATCTTGTTGAGAATCTTTGCGTCTATATTCACCAGAGATATGGGTCTATAGTTTTCCTTCCTTGTCCTTTCCTTATCTGTTTTGAACATAAGGGTGATAGAGACTTCATAGAGTGAATTAGGGAGAGATTCACCCTTTTGGATCTTTAGAAATACCTTGAGCAGAATGGGAGTTAACTCTTCTTTGAAGGTTTTATAGAACTCAGAGCTGAAGCCAGGGCTTTTCTTGGTTGGAAGGTTATTTATTACTGATTCAATCTCCTGGCTTGTTATGGGCATATTTAGACTTTCTATATCCTCCTGGCTCAATCTTAGTAGATTATACGTGTCCAGGAATTTGTCCATCTCATCCAGATTGTCTTGTTTCTTGGCATATAGTTGTTTATAATATCCTCTAATGATGTTCTGTACCTCTGCTTTTTCTGTTGTTATATTTCCTGCTTCATTGCAGATTTGATTCACCTGGTTCCTTCCTCTCCTTTTCTTAATAATTCTTGCTAGTGCTGTATCAATTTTATCTTTTCCAAGAACCAGCTTTTACTTTCATTTATTTTATGTATAGTTTGCTTATTTTCTATTTCACTTATTTCCGCTCGGATCTTTTTATTTCCTTTATCCTGGAGTTCTTTGGATTATTTTGCTGTTGCTTTTCCAATTGCTGTTGCAATTCCAATCATGCTGAGGCATGATTTTAGGAAATCTATTTGCCTTCTTTCCGTATTCCTCTTATGAGCACTAATGGCTATCTACTTCCCTCTTATGACTGCTTTTGCAGTGTCCCAAAGATTATGGAAACTCGTGTCTTCATTGTCATTAGCTTCGATGAATCTTTTTATTTCGGACTTTATTTCATCAGTAGTTGTGGAGTCATTCAGTAGTAGGTTATTTAGTTTCCATGTATATGAGTATTTTTGAGGATTTCTCTTGAAATTAAACTCAAGTTTAATTCCACCATGGTCGAAGAAGATGCTGGAAATAGTTTTTATGCCTTTGAATCTGTAGAGGCTTGCTTTGTGCCCTATGATGTGGTCAATCTTTGAGAGGGTTCCATGTGGGGATGAGAAAAAGTGTATCTTGTGGTTTTTGGATGGAAAGTTCTATAGATGTCTGTTAAGTCCATTTCATTTATGGTATCATTCAGATCCTTGATCTCTTTATCTATTTTTTGTCTGGATGATCAGTCCCGAGGGAATACTGCAGTGTTGAGGTCTCCAACAATTAGTGTATTGCAGTCTATCTCCCCTTTTAGATCTAACAGTCTTTTCTTTACATTTTTAGGTCCTCCTATGTTGGGCACATTGATATACTTCTTGACCTATTGATCCTTTTACTGCAATATAGTGTCCTTCTTTGTCTCTTCGAACGGTTTTTTTTTAAATTTATTAATTTATTTTTCTTTTTTTGACATTAATACATTTTTTTTTTTATTTACATTCATTCACTGTACATCATTATAGCATACAAAATGAGATTTTTCCATTGAGAATACACTGTATATTGGCTCAATCAAGCACATCAACATATGTGTTATTGTCAACAAATCATTTTCCATTTCTTGTTTTCTGTATATTTTGCCTTTTTTCCCATCCTTGATTCCCTATCTCACCCTCTGCCATCTCCCACCCTCCTCCCACACTGTGTCTGGTATCTATTGTTGCTTTCTATGCCTCCCCCATTTTATTGTTTCACTAAATATCTTAATAAATCTAAATATTTTCAATAGCAAGCACAGCTGATATGTACATATCCATGAACACAAGACTGACTTTAGGCATAAACCTCAGTGAATAGAATGAACATACTATAACGTAGCACCTAACTAGGGCTATATAGCTTAACTGCAGTCATCAAATAGGTATTTCTAATGCCTTTTTTTTTTTTCTTCTGAAAATTTTTTTTTTTTATTAATTTACATTCATTCCCTGAGCATCATCACAACATTCTAAATGTGGTTTCCCATCTAGAATATACTATATAGTGGCTTAATAATGCATGTTATCATCCATAATATTCCATTTCTACTTTCATATATATGTTTTTTTACCCCATGTCTAGCCCTCTGCCCTATTCCACTCTCTTATTACACTATCTCTGCTGTCTACAGTTGTCTTCAATCCCTTTTCCCCCAACATTTCGTTGGTCACACAATATCATAAGTAATCTAACTACTTTCAATAGCAAGATCAGCCGATGGTTTCAAGAAAAGCAGTTTTGAACTGGTAAGGATATTTCTTTGAAACTTAAAGCCTAGAAACAGGTTAGTATTCTGTTCAAATAGTCGGAACATGAATCTATTGATAGCTGAAGACAGGACAAAAGTCCTTAAAACCAGACAACAAAGCTTAGAAGAAAAGCAGCAATATTTTAGTCAAGTCGTAGAATACTGTTTCATCAGTTCAGTCTCATGTACTTAATCTTTCTTCTGTATCTGTTGAGGTTCGATGTTCCAGATTGAAATCTGGGATGTAATACTCAACTCCAGCTTTTGGCCCTACAATTAAGTTGCCCATTTTCTTAGTTTCTGAACTCTTATTTCTGTGTGTCTGCATTTAATTTTACTGACATAGCACTCCCTTAAGAACTTCTTGGAGATCCGGTCTGGTGCTGGTAAATTCTTTCAGGTTTTGTTTATCTGGGAAAGTTCGTGTCTTTTCTTCCCAAATGAACGATAACCTTGCTGGGTACAGAATTCTCGGTTGAAATTGCTTTTCCCTTAATACTTTGAATACATTTTCCCATTCTCTCCTCGCTCTCATTGTTTCCGATGAGAGGTCTGCCGTTAGTCTGATGGGATACCCTTTGTAGGTAACTTGCCTTTTTTCTCTTGCCAGTCTTAGTATCTTGTCTTTGTCTGTGGTTTTGGTCAATCTGGCTATAATGTGTCTTGGAGAAGATCTTCTTGGGTTGATTCTATTTGGGGTCCTCTGTATTTCTTGGGACTGAATCTTTGAGTGCCTCTCCAGGTTTGGAAAGTTTTCTTGCAGGATCTCATGGAATAGATTATCAATGCCCTTATGACTCTCTTCACCTTCTGGGATGCCTATTCTCCAGATATTTGGACATTTAATTGTATCTGGTACTTCTCGCATATTATTCTCAAATTTTGGGGCCATTTTCTCAGTCTTCATGGTGGAATTTAATAGGCCAGAAATTTTCTCTTCTGCATTTGAGATTCAATTTTCTGTATGATCTAGTCTGCTTTTAATACTTTCAAGGGAGATTTTGACTTCTTGTATTATAGCCTTCATCTCTAACAGTTCCATCTGATTCTTTTGTAAAGTGTGAAATTCCTCTTTTAGATCTAGCATGAATTTCCTCACCCTCTGGAACTCTTCAACTCCTTTCTCCTTCCTCTTCAGCAGTTCCTTGTCTCTCTTCTCTTCCATCTCTTTTAGCTTTGCCATTATTAATGTTCTGAATTCTTTATCAGACATTTTCATGATTTCCATTGAACTGTGTGTGGATGAAGAGGAGCTATCTGTTTCCCTTGTGGGAGAGGTATTTTCCTGCTTCCCCATATTTCTTGTGATCCTGCAGCGATTTCTAGTCATCTGTGGATGGTCGGTTTCTTCCCAAACTTGGAAGTTCAATCAGAGGGTAGAGGAGTGTGCAGAAAAGAAAACAGAGAGAGGGAAACAACAGCAAAAACACCAGACAAGACA
>NW_006159708.1:2844209-2850543 GCF_000334495.1 Tupaia belangeri chinensis | reverse complement strand
TGATTCTAACTGGGGTCCTTTGTATTTCTTGGGTCTTGATGGTAGAGTGCCTCTCTAGACTCAGGAAACTTTCTTCCAGGATTTCATGGAATAAATTTTCCATGCCATTTTTAGTTTCTTCACCTTCTGGGATGCCAGTTATTCTCATATTTGGGCATCTTATGGAATCTAGTATTTCTCGTATATTATCCTTGTGGTTTTTTGTTATTTTCTCTATCTTTTTGATGGTTCTTTCTAGTTCAGAGATTTTATCTTCTACATCAGAGATTCGGTCTTCGGCATGGTCTAATCGACCTTTAATACTTTCAAGGGAATTTTTTATTTCCTCTATTCCAGACTTTATCTCTAATAGCTCCATCTGGTTCTTTCTCAGAGTGTCCATTTCTTCTTTCATATCTTGGAATGACTTTCTCATCTCCTGTAGTTTGTTGTCTCTTTTCTGTTCCAACTTGAAGAATTTGTTCACCATAAATGTTTGAAATTCTTTGACATCTTGGTAACATCATCCATTAGCACGGAAGATGGAGGGGAGTTAGTCTGTACCTTTGATGGAGATATATTTCCTTGTTTATTCATACTGGAGGCTCTTCTTCTACTTTTAGCCATTGGAAGATGTGCTAACTTTCCCTTTTGTTGGGAATTGACATCTGCCAAAGTCTCTGTTTTGTTGTTTTTAGTAATGTGGTCTTAAAAAAAAGATACTACAGTAAGGTGTCTGAAGAGCAGAATCTCCTTTTTCACAGTTGGTTCCGTATAAGGGAGGAACAAATATAAGTTTATATGACTAGAAAAATTCAGATCTCTATTTCTAGGCCTAGCTAGTCCCTCTGGCAAGTTGGAAAAAGAAAAGATAATATAGGAGAAAAGAAAGGAGAGAGAGGGAAATAAAGCAAAAGTCACGTGCCATGCATTAGCGCAGTCTGCCTAGGGGTCTGGGTGGATCCTGGACTGGGGGGACTGGATGGGAGTCAGTGTGGGCAGTGTGCCCCCTTGCTCGCCAGGTGCGTTCAGATGTACCAGGCTGCTGCAGCCAAAGGTTCAGTATGTGGAGAGACAGAGAGGAAGAGATTTACAAAAGAATGGGGGACAGTAAAGAAGAAAAAAAAATGGAGGAACTTTCTACCTGCCTAGGGGTCTGGGTGGATCTTGGACTGGGGGGTCTGGATGGGAATCAGTGGGGACAGTGTGCCCCCTTGCTTGCCAGGTGCCTTCAGATGTACCAGACTGCTGCAGTCAAAGGTGCAGTCTAGGGCTCTGGGTGCATCCTGGGCTGGGGGTCTGGATGGGAGTCAGTGGGGTCAGTGTGCCCCCTTGCTCGCCAGGTGCCTTCAGATGTACCAGGCTGCTGCAACCAAAGGCACAGTCTGCCTAGGGGTCTGAGTGGATCCTGGACTGGCTGGTCTGGATGGGAGTCAGTAGGGGCAGGGTGACCCCTAGCTTACCAGGTGCCTTCAGATGTACCAGGCTGCTGTAGTCAAAGGCACAGTCTGCCTAGTGGTCTGCGTGGATCCTGGAGTGGGGGAGTCTGGATGGGAGTCAGTGGGATCAGTGTGCCCCCTTGCTCCCAGGTACCTTCGGATGTCGAGAGGTCCCCTTTTACCACACATTAATAGCATTTTTAAAAAAAATCTTAGTCATTCTCATGGGGTTAGGTGGTATCTAATTGTGGTTGGTGCATTTTTACATATGCCTTTTGGGTGTTTGTATGTCTTCCTTAGAGAGGTTTTTAAATTTTTTTCCAACTCATTCAACCATCTTTTAATTGGTTTGTCCATCTTTTATAAGTAAGCTACTTTATTTCCCTATGAATTCTGATCATAAGTCCCTTATTTGAAGCATAGTTTAAAAAAATATTTTCCAATTCCAAGGACTATCAATTCACACTAATTGCTATGCATTTTGCTGTGTAAGAAAGTATTAATCTGATGGAATCCAACTTGTCTATTTTTGAGATTATTGACCGTGCTTTAGGGGTTTTATTTAAGAATTCTTTGCCTACCCCAATGTCTCCCTGAGTTTCCCCAGTGCTATCCAGCAGTAGTTTTATATTTTGAGGTCTTAGGATCAGATCATTAATCTACTTTGAGTTAATTTCTGTCAATGGTGAGAGGTAGAGGTTTAGATTAAACTTTCTGCAGGTGGATATTTAGTTTTTCCAGCACCATATGCTAAAGATATTTTCCTTTTCTGACTGGGTTGACTGGAACCCTTTGTCAAAAATCAGTTGGCAGCAGTTCCGGACACCAGGCTGCCTGAGGCTGCAGGCCCGACTACCCCAGACCTTTGGGCATCCCCACCCCTCCTCCATTTAGGAACTCAGGTTGGTTGCATGGGACCTTAAGAGGAACTTGCACCCCACCCACTGGCAAACCATATCTAGCCTGCTAGCAGTTCTGGACACCAGGGGGCATGAGACTGCAGACCCCTCTGCCCAGAACCTGTTACTCATCCTCTGGCTCCACCCCACTTGCCTTAGGACTCTGTGAATTTTAGTGATATAAATAGCGTGTCACACAATATCTTTTTGTGTTTTGTTTTCCTTTGCTCTTGTGGTGTTGTTTATTAGGTCAGTTGGAGGCTCACCACTCCTGAGACATAGGGAGGACTTTGGGCCATCTAGGACTATTGGCAACAGTTAATGGTAATTGTGAGCAACAGATAGGCCAACCATAAGGGAAATCATCAATTTTCTAATCCTGTACAACTTTTAACACTTTGAGATACCTTAACTAAGTTAGGAAGCAACAAAGAGATTACCTGATGACTAGGAACAATCACAGAGTCTCAAGAAGTATGAGCAACCAACAAAAGGCCTCTCCCTCTAGGGAAATCATCAAGCCTACATCACCCACAGTCAATACAATGGACGTTGTGGACATGCCTCATAAGGAATCCAGAATATTTGTAGTGACCAAACTAACTGAGAGGGAAGAGAAAAGAGACAAGTAGCTCCAGGAGATGAGGAAGTCCTTTCATGACTTAAAAGAAGAAATGGATACCGTAAACAAGAACCAGATTGAACTTGTGGGGTTGAAGAATTTGATATAGGAAATTATTACCTCCACTGAAAGTATTAAAAATAGATTACATCAGGCAGAAGATTGGATCTCTAACGTAGAAGACAAAACATCTGATCTAGAAAAAACCATCAAGAAGATTGAGAAAACAACCATGAGGATGGTTGAGGATAATATACGAGGAATACTAGATACCATCAAGTGCCCCAACATCTGGATAATTGGTATCCCAGAAGAGGAAGAAAATAATAAGGGCTTAGATAATTTATTCCATGAAATCCTGGAAGAAAACTTTCCAAACTTAAAAAGGCATTCAAATATCCAGACCCAAGAAATACATAGGACCCCGAGTAGAATCAACCCAAGAAGATCCTCTCCAAGGCACATCATAGCCAGACTGGCAAAAACAACAGACAAAGACAAGATACTAAAGTTGGCAAGAGGGAAATGTCAAGTTACTTACAAAGGTCACCCCACCAGGCTAACATCGGATCTCTTGGCGGAAGCAATGCAGGTAAGGAAAGAATGGGGAAGTATAGTCAAAGTGTTGAGTGAAAAACAATTTCAACCAAGAATACTATACCCGGCAAAATAATCATTCATAAGGGAAAAAAAGGCAAAACATTCTCAGATAAACAAAATTTGAAGGAATTTATCAACTCCAGACCAGCTCTTCAAGAGGTTCTGAAGGGAGTACTATACCAGGAAAACTAAAAAGTCAGACAGACAGTTATACGAGAACAAAAAGCAACCAAGAAAATAGCTCATTTAACGATAGGATCAGGTACAGAAATATCGATAATTATATTGAATGTCAGTGGATTAAATTTTCCAGTTAAGAGACATAAACTTGCTGAATGGATAAAAAACCAGAAATTTTTTATCTGTTGCCTACACAAAACCCACCTTTTGGATAAAGACACACATAGACTACAAGTAAAGGGCTGGAAAAAGATATTCCATGCAAATGGAAATCAAAAAAAGGTTGGAGTAGCGATTGTGATCTCAGAAAAAAATAGATTTCAAGATAAAGAGTGTAAGAAGAGACATAGAAGGACATTATATAATAGTAAATGGAGTAATCCAGCAAGAAGACATATCCCTAATAAATACCTGTTTACCCAACTCAGGTGCACCTAAATATGTGAAGGAAAGACTACTGGAGCTAAAAGAAGAGATAGGGAGAAATACTATAATTGTCAGAGATCTCAACGCCCCATTATCTACTTTAAACAGATCTTCTTGACAGAAAATAGAGAAATACAGTACCTAAATGATACTATAAATCAAATGGGTTTGACAGATATCTATAGAACTTTCCACGCTACATTCACAACATATATATTTTTCTCACCTTTGCATGGAACCTTCTCAATGATTGATTACATGTTAGGACACAAATCAAGCCTTTACAGATTCAAAGGCATAGAAACTGTACCCAGCATCTTCTCTGACCATGATGGAATTAAATTTGATTAATTTCAGGAAACAACCCTGAAAATACACAAATACATGGAAAATGAACAACCTACTTCTGAATGACTTCTTCACTACTGAAGAAATTAGGGCTGAATTTTAAAAAATCATGGAAACAGATGATAATGATTACACAAGTGTCCGTAATCTATGGGACACAGAAAAAGCAATCATAAGAGGGAAATTTATAGCAATTATTCTGCATAAGAAAAGGATGAAAAGATGACAAATCGATAACCTACCATCATGCTGAGGGAATTGGATAAACACCAACAAACGAACCCCAAAAATGCCAGGCGAAATGAAATAATAAAGATTTGAGCAGAAATAAATGAAATAGAAAATAAATGAACCATACAGAAAATAAATCAAAGCAGAAGCTTTTTTTTGGAATAGACTAACAAGATCGACACACCATTGGCTAGACTGATCAAGAAGAAGAAATAAAGAAACCAGATTAATCAAATATGCAATGAAACAGACAATATTACAACACACATAGTAGAAATACAAAATATCATTAGAGAATACTATGAGTGACTATATGCCAATAAACAGGATAACTTGGAGGAGATGGGCAAATTCCTACACTCTATAGCAAAAAAAAAAAAAAAAAAAAAAAAAAAAAAAAAAAAACACCCCACAAAAAAAAAAAAAAAAAAAAAAAAAAAAAAAAAAAAAAAAAAAAAAAAAACCCGGTCTAGATAACTTCACTTCTGAATTCTACAAAACTTTTAAGGAAGAGTTAACCCCTAGCCTACTAAAATTATTTCTAAAGATTCAAAAGGAAAGACTCTCCAAATTAATTTTATAAAGCCTCCATCATCTTCATTACCAAAACAGATAAGGACATGAAAAAAATGGAAAACTACAGACCAATATCATTGATGAATATAGATGCAAAAATTCTCAACAAGATATTCGCAAATTGTATCCAACAACATATAACAGAGATTATTCATCATGACCAGGTAGGCTTTATCCCAGGGATGCAAGGGTGGTTCAACATAGCCAGGACCATAAATGTAATACATCACTTTAACAGAAAGAAAGATAAAAAACCACATGATCATATCAATTGATTCAGAGAAAGCATTTGATGAAATACAACATCCTTTTATGATTAAGGCCCTCAGGAAGATTGGTATAGAAGGGTAATTTCTTAACACAATAAAAACCATCTATGAAAAACTTACAGTTAGCATTACACTGAATGTGGAAAAACTAAAAGCTTTTCTGCTAAAAACGGATACTAGGCAAGGCTGCCCACTCTCTCCACTGCTCTTTAATATAGTACCTGAAGTCTTAGCTAATGCAATCAGAGAAGAGAACAATATAAAAGGCATGCAAATAGGCAAAGAAAAGTTGAAAATATCTGTATTTGCAGATGACATGATGATATACTTAGAAGATCCGAAGGTATCCATGAAAAAAACTACTTGAAATAACAAGTGAATACAGTAAACTGGCAGGATACAAAATCAATATCCTAAAATCTATAGCATTTCTATATATAAATAACAAGTTGAATGAAGTCGAGCTGAAAAAAGGAATCCCTTTCACCATAGCCACAAGATGTATAATATACCTAGGGATAAATCTAACTAAGAAAGTCAAAGACCTTTATAGTGAAAATAATAAAAATCTTAAAGACGATATTGAAAGTGACATAAAAAAGTGAGAGGAGGGAACTAGCAGTTAGCGTAATGGCTATGTCGCTGGACTCCCACGTAGTCGACCGCGGTTCTTGTCCCGGACCCGTTGGCTTAAAACTCACGCTGGGCGCGTGTGCGTGTGTGCCCAAGATCCCGAGAGGAGAATGGAGGAGAAGGGATTGCGGC
>NW_006159708.1:2830393-2844029 GCF_000334495.1 Tupaia belangeri chinensis | reverse complement strand
AACATAATCAAAATGGCAATTCTACCCAAATTAATCTACATGTTTAATGCAATTCCAATCAAAATACCAGAAATATTCTTCACAGATCTAGAAAAGACAATCATAGAATTTGCCTGGAATCATAAAAGACCTCATTTTGCAAAACCATTTCTGCGCAACAAGAATGGAGTAGGAGGAATATCACTCCCTGATCACAAGATATACTATAAAGCTGTGATTATCAAAACAGCATGGTATTGGCATAAAAAGAAATATGTGGAACAATGGAATAGAATAGAGACCCCAGAAATAACACCCAAAGCTTACAGCCAACTGATCTTTGACAAAGGATATCAGTCAATCCATTGGGAAAAGAAGAACCTCTTTAGTAAACGGTGCTGGAAAAACTGGGTATCCACCTGCAGAAAGACGAAACTGAACTTAACATCAATCAACTCAAAATGGATCAGAGGTCTGAACCTAAGTCCTCAAACAATGAAACTACTGGTGGAAAATTCTGGGGAAACTCTGGGAGACATTGGAGTAGGCAAATACTTCTTAAATAAAAGTCCCAAAGCACCGACAATAATCCCTAAAATAGACAAGTGGGACTATATCAGACTAAGAAGTTTCTGCACAGCAAAGGACACAGTAACAAGTGTGAACTGACAACCCTCAGAATGGGAAAATATTTTTGTTAAATATGCCTCACACAAGGGACTGATGACCAGAATACACAGGGAACTCACGTGCTTTATACAAAAAAAATGATTAACCCAATTAAAAGATGGGAAAATGAGCTGAACATAAATCTCTCTAAGGAAGACATACAAATAGCCAAAAAGCATATGAGGAAATGCTCAACATCCCTCTTCATAAGGGAGATGCAGATAAAAACCACAATGAGCTACTACCTAACCCCTGTCAGAATGAAAAAGATTAAGAATATAAAAAGTGATAAGTGTTGGCGGGGATGCGTTGAAAAGAGAACTCTCCTACACTGTTGGTGTGAATGTAGAGTGGTTCAACCATTGTGCAGAACAATATAGAAGTTCCTCAAAGTTCTACAAGTAGAATTACCATTTGATCTAGCAATTCTACTTCTGGGTATCTACAGAAAAGATAGGAGAACGCTAAATCTGAAAAGTGCTTGCACATCAGTGTTTATTGGACCCAAGACATACAAAGCACCCCGCGTACAATCAACCTGAGAAGATCTCTCCCGAGGCACATCATAGCCTGGTTGACCAAAACCACAGACAGAGATAAGATGCTAAAATTGTCAAGAGAAAAATGGCAAGTTCATTTCAAAGGATATCCCATCAGGCTAACATACATCTGACCTCTCGTCAGAAACAATGCAATCAATGTATCCACTTAATAAATACCTACTATCCACACTTTACGGTAGAGATCGAAATACTGGAGGGCATAAAAGCAATGAAAATAGTTAAGAGTGCTGAAGACTGTGGAATGGGGTGGGAGAAGGGAATAGCACAGAGAAAGATAGCAAGAGAATAAAGAGGCATGACATTAGTGAGACACAGAAATGGCTTATTACCTGTTGATGATGATGTGCATAGTATTCTCAACTGGATTGGTGTGAGAATTATTTCATGATGGATAAAGTCTTTTTACAAGCAAAATGAGAAATAGTGATTGACTATTTAAAAAATAATTGGAATAATAATAATATTGATTGGGAAAACAATGAAAAGTTATTGAATGATGAAACGGGGAGATTATTGTCCTCTGTATTGACTGACATGCATGGCATTCCCTTATTTTTTAAGTTTTTATTATTATCGTAATCTTCTTTAGATTACATTGGATTACATATGTCTGCAGTTTGTCAATGTTAATTTCATATTTGGCTTCAATTAAAAACACTCATATGAAAACACTATTATTGTTATGTGTCTTATATTAATGTATTCTTCATTACCTGATTCAGCAGCTTGTGACTTTTTCCCATTATGCTGATCAAGAGTAATCAAACATCCAGATGCTCTCCTCACATCCCATATTTTTACTCTACTGTCAGCACTGAGAAGCAAGAAATGTTACATTGGCATATGTAGCTAGGATAGTGACTGTGCTCTCGCGCCCACCTTTCCAGCATTTCGGCACACAGAGGTCTCGTTACATTCATGGAAATGTGCATACATTTGGGTGGTTGTACTTTGTGGTGCTTTTACTTTTTCAACAGGCATTCAATAGTCAACATAGAACAAAGTAGTGGAAAAAATACAAAAAAAAAAAAGTAATCTTTTTATTTCAGATCATATAGGCAGAATTCTGCCCCCCCCTTTTTTTTTTCTTAAAAGATTTTTGCTACAGGGTGCTTATGCTCACTGGAGAGATAGAGACAGAGAGAAAAAAAGTGAGAATTCACCCCCTGGGGGGATGGTCACACAGCAACCCCCTCTCCTCCATTCTCCTCTTGGGATTTTGGGCAAGCATGCACATGCATGAGTTTCAAGCCACCAAGTCTGGGTTGACCACATGGGAGTCCAATACCTTAACCATCATGCCACCTGCTGGTCCCCAGAATTCTGCTTTTTATGTTCTTTTGAATAACATGAGTATTCTTTCTCTCATGGACCAGATAGATTTGCAGTTTCTCCCAAATAAATGAAATCTTTTCTATTGTTTGGCATTCAGATGTGGAGATAATGAAGGAGTTAACTAATTTCACTTTGCTTAAGAATCTATTTGGTGGCAACAGCAGTTGGCGTAATGGCTATTTCACTGGACTCCCATGTAGTCGACTGTGGTTCAAGTCCCTGACCCAATGGCTTAAACTTACGCTGGGTGTATGTGTGTACGTGGCCAAAATCCCAAGAGGAGAATGGAGGAGAAAAGACTGAGGCATGGCTATCCCCCCAGGGGGTGATTTCTTGCTTTCTGTCTCTGTCTTTCCCATGAGCGCATGTGCCCTATAGCAAAAACCTCTCCAAAAAAAAAAAAAAAAATCTATTTGGTATAAATTTCATGTTTTCTCTTTTATTTTAATTTCTTTAGTTTGCTATAGGGCACGTGTGCTCAGTGGAGAGAGACAGAGAGAGAAAAATGAGAAAGCATGTGCCAGGGGAGATAACCATGCAACAATCCTTTCTCCTCCACTCTCCTCTCAGGATTTTTGGTATGCATGCACATGTGCCCAATATATTCTTCCAGGGGCCCGGGTCTGGGACTCCAACTGCACAGTTGGCCATGTGGGACCCTGCTGCCTTAACCACTCTACCACCTGTCTGGCCTCTTATGCTTTTTCTTTTTACTTGAAAGAAAAATATGACAGTAAGATAAATAATCAGGACAATGTATTTTCATTTGGTTTCCTATATTCAAATCAATCTTTGCCAGATACATGAGAATTGCATTTACTGTCTTCTGGAAATTAAACACTTATTTCTTTTTCTTTTTTCTTTTTATTTTTTGGAGAAGTTTTTGCTATAGGGCACGTGCGCTCGCCAGACAGAGAGAGACAGAGAGCTAGAAAGTGAGAAATCACCCCCCAGGGGGGATGGCCACGCCGCAATCCCTTCTCCTTCATTCTCCTCTTGGGATCTTGGGTACGCACGCACACGCGCCCAGCATGAGTTTAAGCCACTGGGTCTGGGATTCGAACTGCGGTCGACTATGTGGGAGTCCAGCAACATAGCCATTACGCTAACTGCTGGCCCCACACTTATTTCATTTTCTTTCAAGGAAGTGAAAAGAAGGCAAATTCATGATCACATAACAACTGTAGCTGCTAGACTATTCCTAAAGACAAATGCTGAGCAATCCTATATACCCCAATTAGTTCACCTGATGCGTCATGACCCCACAAAGACCTCAACAGTATTCTCTCTCATTGGGCTTATCATGTCATTTTATTAGGAGAGAGCATTACTTTATATTTTATAAGCTAATATTTATTTATAATTAAAAATATACACTCGGAATTTTTCTATTTGTATGATCTTAATTCTTCTAAGGGATCATCATCAAACCTAGCCAAGTGGAATAGTCAGCAAAAACTTAGCATTTTCCATTTTCAAGTTAATTTTCTTTCTTCAATTTCCAGAGAGTATGTGCAGTTGCCAGAGAGTGATAGACAGAAAAAAAAAGGGAGAAGGAGAAATCACTTCCTAATGGGGTGAAGTCATGCCACAATAACATTCTCCATTTCTCCTTCTGTCAGGATTTTGGGCATGTACACACATGTGCCCAGGCTGTTTTTAAATGAACACAGTGCTATACTACTGTGTGCAATAATGACACAACACAGTTGTTCTACTAGTAGTGCTCATAGATTTGTATTACTATAGAGTCTCATTTGTTCTAAAGACATATACTTTTAAGATGGTTAGGATTAGAATTATGATGTGAAGGAAAGTTTCTTTTGGTGACATAAATTAAAATCTTTAACTAAATATTTCATTTTTAATTATTTTTAATTGCCAGAGAGTATGTATGCTCACCAGAAAGAGAGACACAGAAAAGAAATGAGGAGTGGAGGGAGACTCATCCCTATAATGGGGAATGGTCACACCACAATCCCTTCTCTATTTCTCTAGTCTCTTGGCATTTTGGCCATTTACACACACATACCCAGCATGCTTTTTTAAGTCACTAGGGCCAGGATATGAACAGCAGTCAGCCATGTGGGATCTGGCTCCCTTAACCATAAGGAGCTAATTAAAAACTAAATATGCTAACATATATCTTATATCATTGTGATTTTTTTAAAAATACTTACTAATAACTATTAATACTAACTTTAAAGTCAAGTAAGCAGCATTTTACCTTGCTGTTGCCAAGATATAGTCATAACGTGGTGACCAGGAAACTGCCAATATTTCTTGTCTGTGACCTGCAAATACAACTGGATAAAAAGTCTTGCAAAATATTTGAAAAATTGAAAGATAAATTGCAGATAATTTGTGCTGATTCTGAAGAATGACTAAACATTAAAAGTGAATATATATGATAATTTTTTCATATTTATAATAATGAATACTTAAGCCTAACGTGAAATCTGTGAGGGTATTTGCAACACATTGTATTTTATTTTACTATAAAGGAACTGGATTTGCTTTGGAAAGAATAGTCTTAGTAAATGAGTCTTTTTAAATAAAGTTGTTAGCCTATATCAGTTGATCCATGTAACTCAAGTTCAATTACTTATCCCTATAACAAAAAGTCACTCCAATAAAATATACAAGATAACAATTTGAAAGAATAATATTTTTCAATTTCTCATAGTTAGAATGAAATTAATTGATGACTGTAAAACTGCATTTGTATGCATTTTTTTCTAGAAAGCATAAATAGTAAGTTCAAAAGTGATTTCAACCTTTTAGTTTACTTTTGACTAACTGAACTATTCAAACTAGATATTTGCCTAGCTTATAAAAACAAAAACTCCTAATAATGTTCAAAAATGTCATCCATTTCACCAAGTTTTTCTGATATCTTTGTTTTCAGAGATGAATAAGCATATATTTCTAAATTACACTTCATCCTCAACAATTAAACTGTTTCATTGTTTAGAATTAGACAATACTGATAAAAGAGTAGAAAAAATAATTTAAATTAATATACTTTTATCAAAATATTATTTCAGCATCTTTTCATAAAACACTTTTGCTGAGAAAAAGTCCCTAAATATTAAGAGCAATGTTTACTCACTAGCCAGAACAATATCAAATAATACTCATAAGATGAATATACTGATATAAGTTTTATTAGTAATTTATTTTTTTTAATGTAGAAATAACACAAGGTTTTAAGTTAGGCCATCTATTTTCCATATCCTTTGAGCTGTCCTATGGCCATTTGTTCATATAAAAGTCTCAATAGTTCAATTTTATAAGAATAATGCACAGAAGGATCTTTATTTGCCTAATGACTTTTAACAACTAGTGCAAAATACATCAGTCATGTCACTTACAAAGAAGACATTGTTAGTAATGTTTCTTTTTATTGAACAGTTCACTCAAAGTAGTTGTTGTTTGAAATTAAAAAAAAAAAAATACCCTGTAGGAAGTGAGAACAGGATCCAGACTTTAAGTCACAAAGTTGTACTTTGGGTCCTCTAGTACCAACTATAAAAACAAAAACAAAAATGGTTTAAGATAATTTTGTTATAAAAAATCACCATCAAAAGGACTCAAATTTTTACTGTATCTATGCAGAAATATAAAAATGTATGCCAAGAATACATTGCAAATATTATCTTAATGTTTATAATTAGAACAAGTATTTCTTTTTTTTATAATTCTCTTTTTTCTTTTTTTTTCTGGAGAGGTTTTTCTTTGCTATAGGGCGCGTGCGCTTGCCAGACAGACAGAGAGAGACAGAGAGACAGAAAGTGAGAAATCACCCCGCAGGGGGATGCCCACGCCGCAATCCCTTCTCCTCCATTCTCCTCTCAGGATCTTGGGCACGCACACACACGTGCCCGGCGTGAGTTTAAGCCACCAGGTCCAGGCCTCGAACCGTGGTTGACTATGTGGGAGTCCAGTGACATAGCCATTACACTAACTGCTGGTCCCTAGAACAAATATTTTAATTGTAGTTGCACTTTAGTACCAAGACAATTCTATTATGTGCTAATTTTTATTTTGAAAAAATTGAATAATTACAGATTCACAAGAAATTGCAAAGCTAGTACAGAGAGGTCCATACCCTTCACCTAGGTTTCCCCAATGATAATATATTAGGTAATAAAATAAAGTATAATATGAAAACCAGGACACTTATATTGGCAAATATATTATGTATAGTTCTATGCCATTTATCACATCAAATCTTTTTTTTTTTCATTTTTTTGTTTTAGAGAGAGATTTTTGCTATAGGGTATGTGTGCTCACCAGAGAGACAGAGAGAGAGAGAGACAGAGAGAGAGAGACAGAAAGCAAGATCACTCCCATGAGGATGGTCACATCACAATCCTTTCTTCTCCATTCTCCTCTCAGGATTTTGGTCATGCACAAATACACAGCATGAGTTTTAACCTGCCGGGTCTGGGATATGTACCGCAGTCAACCATGTCCAGTGACAAAACTGCTACACCATCTGCTGGTCCCAACATTTTATTTTATTGCTTAGTTTTCCCAAATTAATGATATACTTCTAGTCACTAGTAATAGATTCACAGAAACTCTGGACACAGACTGAATGGACTTCAAAGACAAGTTAGGGCCTAGCATCTCTTTAGAGCTAAAGCAGCTTTGCGAAGAGATTCACAGTGACACAGAAATACAGAATCACAGGGACCAAATACCTTACACCAGAACATTATTATTTTTTCTTATATATCAACATTTTTGTTGCAGGTGCTTTCATATATGAATGGTTAATTGGAATCATAATCTTAAAGAGAAAGAGTATCTTACTGTGTCAAATTGGAAAAGTTGCCAAATTTTGTTCATGTAAAATCTTTGGAACTTTGGTGGTTTAAAATAAACTCCTTCAAGGACATAAATATGCTTTTTAAATCTTTGAATCCTAGCCATTACACAGTACCTGACATACAGTATCTGTTGAATATAAATAGTAGTGTATATACTATTTTTTTCAGAGAACTGTGATCTTCATCTGGATTAAAAGTCTGTCAAAATTAACTAGATATAAAAAGAGGGAAAGTCTAAATGTCTTAAAAGATAAAAGAATATATGTACAAACCTGCTACCAAACAATGCCTGGTGGCAACTGGAGACATATGATGAGTATAAACTGTTTCCTCAAATTTGAATACATCTGCAATCTGTAATCAAGATATTAAAAACTGATAAGTTCTAATTATAAAAACAGACACAATGTTTCTATATTCTAGATTTTTAGCAATTTAAAACTTCATTGTTACGAATCTAACTTTCCCATAGAAATGTAACACCCCCTGAAAAAAACCTGACAATTTAAAATCCTATGTTATTTACAACATTGTTCTCCCTTATGTGAGAAAAAAAGTTTAGTTTTTCCCCAATAGAAAAGGTTAGCTTTTCCCCCAGTAAATTCCAGAAATTAAGAAAAGACAGTTACCTGGCTCACCTCTTTTGCTTTAGGGAACATGTGCTCTCTAGAGAAAGAGACAGAGATAGAGAGAGGGAAAGTGAGAACCACCTCCCCCACCTCCCACTGCCCCATCAGGAGGGATGGCCATGCTGTAATCCCTTCTTCAGTCTTCTCTTAGGATTTTGGGCATTCATGCACACACATCTGGTATGATTGTCAAGCTGCCAGGCCAAAATTGAAACCCCACAGCTGGCCACGTGGGATCCAGCACCTTAACCTCCACACTACCTGCTGGCCTGACCTAGCGTTCACCTTCTTCCTCTCCACTCCACTCTGTAGAGCTTTCACACGTCTACATAGATGATCTAGCCAGCTACCAAACCCAGGACACTGTCTTTGTCTGGACAGTGAAATTATACATTTTCCTTTAAAATGATACATTTCACTTATCTCTGACCATACTCTACTATTAATTTCAGCTTTTCTCAACTACTTTCAATATTCAAATAAACCCCAGAGTCTCTTTCAGTTCCTCCTATCCAGTTCTTTTCCTTTCAGACTTGGATTCCAAGGTTTAATATCAATAACAAGGTCAACTGCCATCTTGACAACTCTTTTGCTATTATCTTCAACTCCTTTGCTATTTATTCTTCTACTTGTCAGGGCCTCATCCCTGGATAATTCCAAATTATTTTTGTGCCTATATCCAGGTTGATTTACATCAGGGTCAGCAAACTTTTACTGTAAAGGATAAGACAGTAAATATTTCAGACTTTGAGGACCAACTACTCATTACTGATATTACGGCATCAGAGCAACACAGACAACACATGACCACATTTGGTTGCAGTAACACTTTATTTATAAAAAGAAGCCACAAGCCAGACTTGCTCACAGCCCAGACTTGGCCAATCTCTGCTTTATCCAGATGAGGAAAATCTTTTTTTTTAAATACATTTTTTATTTAATTTTATTTATTCATCATTTATTTTTATTTGACCAGAGAGAGACAGAGAGAGACAAAGTGAGAAAAGCAAGCCACCAGGTCCAGGACTCAAACAGTGGTCGGCCATGTGGGAGTGTCCAGCACCTTAACCACCACACCACCTGCTGGTCCCAAGGAAAATCTTTTAATTGAGCAGACTACTGACACTATGAAAGATTACTCATTTCAACTGGGTTTTCAGGAAAGATTGCCAGTTCTACTATTATTTCACCAGTATTCTTCTCTGCAATATTCTGCTGCTATTTCAAACCTTTTCTCATCTTCATAAACACATCCACCCAATCATTTATTTTTATTTGACCAGAGAGAGACAGAGAGAGACAAAGTGAGAAAAGCAAGCCACCAGGTCCAGGACTCAAACAGTGGTCGGCCATGTGGGAGTGTCCAGCACCTTAACCACCACACCACCTGCTGGTCCCAAGGAAAATCTTTTAATTGAGCAGACTACTGACACTATGAAAGATTACTCATTTCAACTGGGTTTTCAGGAAAGATTGCCAGTTCTACTATTATTTCACCAGTATTCTTCTCTGCAATATTCTGCTGCTATTTCAAACCTTTTCTCATCTTCATAAACACATCCACCCACTCCAGTCACAATAGGTGATTTGACCTTTAATTTAAAAGAGAAAATAGGAGCCACTGGATCAGAATTCCCTTAATGTTTCACCAGCAAACTTATAAATACATAGGCTTCTACTTATCTTTTTCTCTTCTTCATTCTTGTTATGGAAAAATGAGCCCTTATTTATTAAGTCAATCCCCATGCTTGTGTTTATATTTCCTTAAGCACTGTCACTTATATTCCTTTATATTTCCTTTCACCTTATATATTGTCTGGGTACTTATCACCTCTCTCCACACAGCCACATTCCTTCCCAACAGCACTGAAAATTCCTCTCTCATCTTAATGGCACCTCTCTCCCCAAGACAGACACACACACACACACGCGCACACACACACACACACACACACACACCCCTTTTCTCCCTATATTCCACCTACCTATCTTCTCTCCTCCTCTTTAAATTCAAATTTTGGCTATTTCTAATTCCTTATTTCCCAACTCACTACCATTTTATTTTCATGTCCACTGCTCTCATTCACACTATTCTTTAGATCCTCCTGAACATAATCTGTCAGTTTTGTTGAATGCAAAACACAACTGACTACTCCATTTTTATCAAAACGATCTCTCACTAGCTTCCCTTATCTTACGTTCTCTTGATTTTTCTCTTACTCTCTTTGGCTATTCCTTTTCACTATCTTGTGCAGGCTTTGTTGTTCCTTCTTCTGTTAATCTTGGTCTTCCTCTGGGTTTTGTCCTGTGCACTCCTTTCTTCAATTGCCACCCTACATCATAATGACTCCAACTCTGTATTTTCAGTACAGACCTCACCCTTAAATTATCTCCATTCAGATATCTTATAAATTCCTCAAACTTAATAAATCTGAAATTGAACACATCACCCCTCACCTTAGTAAATAAAAAATCTGCCTAATTCTAAACCTAAAAACCCTGCAAGTCAACCCTGATTTTTAAAAAAATGTTTTACTGAGATATAATTCACATGCCATACAATTCACTGATTTGAACAGTGCACTTCAATGACTTATATTCAGTCGTGTAAATGTCACAACCATAAATTTTTTCATTCTCATCACCCAAGAAAACCCTATAACCAGTAGCATTCTCCATTCCTCCCCATGCCCTGCCCTAGGCAACAAATCAATTTTCTATTGCAATAGGATTTGCTGATTCTTGACATTTTACTTACATTGAATTATACAATATGTAGTCTTCATCAGGTTTCCTTCTTTTATTTTTTTTCATTAAGTTATAGACCTCTATCACCACAGATTACTTTTGCCTATTATTCAACCTCCAACCAAAAAAACTGTATTATTAGACACTCTTTTGTGTCTGGTTTGCTTTATCTAATATTTTTAAGATTCATACATATAGTTGCATGTAGATGTCATCCTAAATTCTTGTACTCACAGTCTGGTGATATGTGTATATATATATATATATTTTTTTTTTATATACACACACACACATACATACACACTCTCAAAGGTATGAATATTGCATCACAGACTGTGCACATATTCTAATACCACAGTCAATATCAAATATCTGTACCAATTTATAATCTAATTGGCAATATACACACTTTTTATTGCTATCATTAGTTCCGTTTTTTTTTTTTTTTTCCTTTTTTTAATTACCAGAGGACACATGTGCTCACCAGAAAGAGACAGACTCACAGGGAGAAAACACTTTCCAATTTTGGCATGGTCATGCCACAATCCCTTCTTCTCTATTTTCCATACAGTTGGGATTTTGAGCACACAAACATATGCACCTAGAGTGTTTTTCAAGTCTCAGCTGCTTTAAATTTAACCATTCTGAAATGTATACAGAAATGTTTCATTATGGATTTAATGACATTTCTAGGTGCTCAATAATAAAGTTGAGCACTTGTGATTTATTTATTGGCCATTTGGATATTTTTTTTCCTCCAAAGAATTTTGCTACAGGGCACATGTACTCACTGAAGAGACAGAGACAGAGAGACAGAAAGCAAGAAATTACTCTCCAGGGGGCATGGGCATGCTGCAATCCCTTTTCCTCCATTCTCATCTTGGTATTTGGGCACACATGCACATGTGCCCAGTGTGATATCAAGTAGGTGGGTCTGGGACTTGAAATACAGCCAACCACATGGGAGTCCAGCACCTTAAGTACTACACCACCTGATGGCTCCAGATGGCTTTTATTCTAAAGTGTATTCAAGAGTTCTGTGTTATTTTCTACAGGGTTGATAATCTTTCAAATTTTGTTGATTTTTAAAAAGATAATCTGTTTTAAATTCTTTTTCAGATACACGCCTATTTGGGGCATATATCCTACTTCATGACTTACCTTTTGACTCTAAATGTTTTTTTTTATGAATAATAGAAGTTCTTCATTTTGATGTAGTTTAATTTATCAATTTCCACCTTTTTGATTAGTGCTTTTGGTCTATCTTAATGAAGGTATTTTCCTGTTTTATTCTATAAGCTTTTACTTTGATATTAGACCTATAATCTATCTGAAATTGACTTCTGTGTCGGATATAAGGTAGAAGTAAAAATTAATTTTGTTTATACAGACCTAGTTGATCTAGCATCATTTATGGAAAAGGCCATTCTTTTGGCAATGTAGTGAAGTATTCCTACTGTCACGAATCAAATGATTGTAGATGCATGGGTATTTCTTGATTCCCTATCCTGTCTCCTGTTCCATTGTTTTGTTTTCTTCTTTGCACTAATACCACACTGCCTTAATTAGTATACCTTTATAGTAGGTCCTGATATCTGTTAGTGAACTCGTCTAACTTTATTCTTCTTCAAAAGTGCTTTGTCCCTTTTTATTCCCATATAAACATTTGAATTAGTCAATTTCCATAAAGAAATCCTCCTAAGAATTTGATTGGAAATGGATTGATTCTGTAGGTCACTTTGGTTAGAATTCCTATCTTCTAGTCAAATGGTCAATACATGAATCAAAAATGGCAATAAATAAATACAAAGTCTTTTTTTCCTAGGCACTCTCCTATTTATCAAATACCATACAGAAAAGTTTTTCTCTAGTACCACATAACTGAGAAAATTCTACTCTGTTTTTCATATGCTTTCTGCTTCATTTATTAGCTTATGGTCTTGAATAGTTTAACTGGCAAATGCTTCAAGGGGAAAGCCAGTTCCAACTGTCAGGCTGAATTTTTCTGCATTCTCTTCTTTCTGTGATCTTGATCCCTTAATTTCTGTCTGTCTTGGCAACCCTACAGTCTAATTTCTGTCTTCCTAGCTCATGGCACTTAAGTCCTATTTGCTCCTCTACCTCTTGAAAGCTATCAACTGCCTGCCTTCTTAGAAAGTCTTCTCAGCAAATGGTTCTGGAAGAACTGAATATCCACCTGTATAAAAGGGAAATTAGATACTATCTCTCACCATTAACAAAAGTCATCTTAAAATTGACCAAAGATCTAAATATAAAGATTCCAACTATGAAGTTACTTGTGGAAAACACAGCCCAACACTTGAATACATTGGAGTAGGCAAAGATTTCTTAAACATGATCTCTTCAGCACAGGGAGCAATTCCAAAAAGAGGTGGAATTACATCAAGCTAAAACTTCTGCACAGCAAAGGAAATAATAAATAAAGTGAAGAGACAACCTACAGAAAGGGAGCAAATATTGGCAAACTATGCCTCAGGTAAGAGTTTGATTACCAGAATGGGGAATTTAAGCAGCTTACCTACAAAAACAAAACAAAACAAAACAAACAAAAAACCCCAAACCCCAATAATCCAATTTTAAAATGGGTAAACAAGCTAAATAAGCAACTCTCAAAGGAAGACATATAAATGGCCAAAAAAATGTGATAAAATGTTCAACATCTTTCAACATAAAGGAAATACAAATTAAAACCACAATGAGGTATCACTTAGCCCCAGTCAGAATGACTATAATAAAAAAAAACTAACTCCTCCCCTAACAAAACAAAACAAAACAAAGAACAAGTGCTGCTGAGGCTGTGGTAAAAAGGGAATCCTCCTACACTGCTTGTGGGAATATAAATTAGTGTATATAT
>NW_006159708.1:2829887-2830362 GCF_000334495.1 Tupaia belangeri chinensis | reverse complement strand
AAAACAATATGAAGGTTCCTGAAAACTGTACAAATAGAATTACATTATGACCTAGTAACCCCACTCCTTGGTATCTGTCCAACAGACAGGAAAACAGAGAAAGACACTTGCACATCTATGTTTATTGTAGCATTATTCACAATTTTAAGACATGAATCAACTTAAGTGCTCAACAACTGATGACTGAATTTCTAAAATGTGGCACATATACACTATGGAATACTATTCAGCCATAAAGAACAGTGAGACTGCCACTTGATACAAAGTAGATGAATACAGACAATTTAACGGTAAAGTGAAATAAGCCATACTATAAAAGACAAACACTGTATAATCCTTCTTAATATAAACTGAATGTTTGCACTCTATGGCAGAAATTGAAAGACTCAAAGATAAAATTATTGGGCGGGGGCCCTGTGGCCCGGGGGCTCATGCCCCCTGCGCAGCCGCGCGCCTGGAACGGCCTGCCCCCCCC
>NW_006159708.1:2777873-2828571 GCF_000334495.1 Tupaia belangeri chinensis | reverse complement strand
AAGAATATGATGGGGGGGGGGTTCTTGCAAAAGTACACAAAAGATGTATATTGTGAAGAAACTGTGCAGGGATTTCAATATGTTTTTGCACCAAAATTAACTTGTACTTTAATTCCTTTTTCCATTTACTTGGAGGTCCCTTCATAGATGATATCAGAAACCCAAGAAGAGAGGCTGGCTGTCTCCACCTACCATCACCCTTAGCAATCATCTGCTGGCTTTCTGGCTTCCTCTTCCTGCAACTTTGTGTTTCTCAGAATCATCTCAGGCTACAAAAAGTACACTTTGGCCAAGACATACACCACAAGTTTCATAGGACTCAACGTTACGGAACCCATCCGGAAACCTCAGATATCCATGGTTAACAACCAGCAGGTCAGAAGTGGAGTTATCATGTTGGCACAGGTTACAGCCTGAATAGCAGAGAGAAGTCAGCTTGCTGAGTTTCATTAGAAGCATGCAGGTTTATTTTTGGAACTTAGTCATATAAAATAACTATTGAAGTGATAACTATGAAAATAGAACATTCATTTGTGATGTAACTAATATATAAATATGTATGTGTGTGTATATATATATATATATATACATATATATGTATATATACGCATTTAGGTATATAAGTGTATAGATGTGTGTGCCACTGTGTGTATTTTTTTAAGTATTTTGATGCTATTACTTGGAATATATTCAGACAAACTCTCAACAATGCTGGTTTGGGTCAAGGACAGCATATACCAAAGAACTTTCATTTCCTTGGTGAAAAAAAAAAAAAAAAAGATAAAATTATTACAGAGGACAAGTGTAGATACCAGAGACTTTAAGAGAGGAGGTGGCTAGTGAGGTATCTACATTTGTAGATAAGCATTTTTAAAAAGATACAAGAACGTAAAGTTCTTTGTTGAAAACTATGCTTGGTAATATTCTTGATTTATCACCCATTGCATGCATGGTTTGAAAAAACCATATTATACACCATAAAGATGTACAACATTTAAATATAAATAAGAAATTAAAGGAAAAAAAGGAAATAGCAAATGTCCAAAGAGGAAAAGAGCATATAGAAAGTTGAATTCACTTCTATGAGCTTTCCTTTTCTTTAGGATCTGGTCTCTCAAGTCTTAGATTCTTTGGAAACTTTCTAAAATTCTCAAATAGATAATTATATTTTATATAGATTTTCTAATTTTTATCAGTGGAGGTGTTGGTTTGGCTATAAGATATTCCATTGTAGTCAGAAATGGAAGTTCCCAATATTTAGTACTAAAAATATATTTTTATTTTTAATAATATGCATTTAAAATATTCTGTACTATAATAATTCCAAAATGATAGACTTAATCTTTTTTAATATAGCTAAGCTGAAAAAGAAAACATCTATTTAGTTTGAGTTATTAGAAATAGACTAAATTTAGGACTAGCAGATGGAGTGGTGGCTAAGACGCTGGATATGGTTGACCACGGTTCAAGTCCTGGACCTGGTAGCTTGCTTTCTCACTTTCCCTTTCTCTTTCTGTATCTCTCTCTGGTCACATTAAAATAAATAAATGAATAAATAGAAATTTTAAAAAAGAAATAGACTAAATTTGTGTCTATTTATGTAGTAGTATTTGTTTTTCCTATTAGAATTATATCTACATTTCATGATTTATTAGACAGTAACAGGTAGTTGGTTACATAAATCACTAGTCATCCTTAATGTATTTATTTAGAAGTTATGATACATAACACTGGATAAACAGAGTCCGTGCCTTGAGGAAGAAACAATCTAAAAAACAGATAATACACATAGGTATTATAGGGGCCAACAGGTGGTATGGTAGTTAAGGCACTGGACTCCCACACAGTCTATAGTGATTTGAGTCCTGGACCTGGTGGTTTGCTTTCTCACTTTCTCTTTCTCTCTCTTTGGCAAGTGCATGTACCCTATAAAAATTAAAATAATATTAAGTAAAAGAAAATAAATAATAATTATTTTAAAAATTTTTTAAATAAAATAAAATATATTGGGGCTGGCCCGTGGCATGGTAGTTAAGGCAGCTGCATCTCACATGGCAGACTATGCAATTCAAGTCCCAGATGATGATTTGAAAAGCATGCCAGGAGCATGTGCATCTGTGCCCCAAATCCTGAGAGGACAATGGAGAAGGGATTGAGATGTGGTAATTCTCCTAGAGGGTGCTTTCTTTCTTTCTCTTTCTGTCTCTCTCCAGTGAGCACATTATGTCATCTAGTCAAATTTTTAAAAAAATAAAACATTATAAAACAATAAAAGAATATAGTAAAACGAAAACGCCAATAACAGTGTTATTAATTTAAAATGGTGATTAATATAGACGCCAGATGCCAAAATCACCGATTACGTGACAACTGGAAGGGACTTTAAACATCACCTAGTCTAACACTTTATAACTGAAGAGAACTGTGTTAAATATATTAAATGACTAACTTAAAGCAATATATTTAATATATAGCACAATGGGACAAGAACTCTGGCATCCTTATTCTTGGTTCGATGTAATACAAAAAGAAACATGGCCTTTAGAGAAGGGACAAAGTTGTGCAGGGGAAGCAACTTGAAGTCAGAGATACAAAATAACCAAGATGTGATCAGCAGATAAAAGGAGATTTTTCTTTTTTAAAGTTTGCCACAGGTCTCAAATACTTGCCAGAGACAGAGAGGTAGAAAGAGGGAGATGGAGATGGAGAGAGCACTCTCATGGGAAATGGTTATGAAATACCCTCTTCATTTCTCCAACCTGGCAGGATTTTCAGACAGGCACTCACATCCCCAGTGTATTTCCTAAAACTACTGGCTCCGCAACGCAAACTGTATAGTCAGCCATGTGGAATCTGGCTTCCTGAATGACCAGACCAGGCCATACAGCCAACTCAAAAAATGATCAATTTAACTGCAACCAATCATTTTTGTGAAAAGATGTAGAAACTAGGGTTGAATGAATAGGGGGTGAAGTTATGGAGAACTTAGAGCACCAGGCTGAGTTCAGACAATGGGAATCACTAGAGGGTTTGGGTAGAGACAGGATGAAACTGCTTTATAAGTTCAATTATGGGGTAGAACTTACTATAGAAAATGTGGGAAGGAAAGTTAAGGCAGAGAAAACAATGAGGAGTTCTTTGTAGTCTTAATATACTTGATATTAAGAGAAACAAAAGTTAACTATGAGAGTTTGAAGGAAAAATTGCTAAGAATAGATGGATGTGAGGAGAGCTATCATGTTCAGCTTGGAATAAGTTAAGTTTGAATGGAAATCATTACATTTAAGTAGAGGTTCTGATGACATTTAGAGAAATATGGGAGTAGAGCTCTAGGAAATATTAGTGCTAGAAAATTAAATTTGACCAAATATCATAAAAACTACTATCCAAAGGACAGCAGGTGGTATAGTGGTTATGGTGCTCTCACATGGCCAAACATGGTTCAAGTTCCAGACCCAGTGACTTGAAAATCTTGCCAGGTGCATGAGTGTGCATGCCCTAAATCCCAGAAAGAAAATGGAAGAGAGGGGACTGTGGTGTGGTCATCCCTATTGGGGGTGGGGTGGGGGAGTGATTTCTCACTTTCCCTCCCACTGTCTCTCTCTGATGAGCACACATGCACTATGGCAAAAACCTTTAAAACAAAAACCATTATCCACTGTGTACCTTTACTAAAGCACAATATCAAAAACTTTCTTTTCCTTTAAGTTTTTCCTTGGACCACTAGACTATAGTAGTTTTTTTAAATAATAAAATTAGTAATAGCTTACAGTTTCTGAGCATTTATTATAGTCTCTACACTGTTCTAGGTACTTTACATACATTGGTTTATTCAATCCTCACAAACATTCAGTAAGGTACTGTTTACAGATGAGGAAACTTAGACAGAGGGATCTGCACATTTCTTTGTCTAATATCATACTAGTCAGCAGCAGAACCAAGATATAAACACATGCAGTCTAGCTTGCCCCAACTATTACACTGCTTTCACATCCAACACATGTGACATCTTTGCACATAATTACAACAAAATTATTTAGGATTAAATTCTTCTTCATCCTATAGAGCAATTTGGGAAGGATTTAATGTACTTACTTGTAACGTATTTGTATCCCATACTTTCAGAGTTTTATCAAATGAACTTGATGTGAACATGCCTGTGTCATGAGGATACCACTGTACAGTCTCCACACTGTATTTATGAACATCAGGATGGTTTCTATAAAATAATCGAAATGTACAGAAAACTGACTTACATGTTTCTTTCCTTTTTAAAACAAATTTGCTAGAGGGCATGTGTAGAGAAAGACAGAGAGAAAGCGAGAAAACATGCCTCATAGGGGATGGTCACATTGCAATCCCCTCTTCTCAATTTATCCCTCCTTTCAGGACTCTGGGTCATACGCCAGGTGTTTTTCAAGCTGCTCGTCTAGGGCTCGAATCGTGCAGTTGGCCATATGGGATTCGGCTGCCTTAATCACCATGTTACCAGCTTACATGTTTGAAAACTGGTACAAACATTGAATAGGTAGCAGTCTCAGGTAAAATGATATAAAAGGCCAAATCTAAATCACATGCCTATGCCCTAGCTGTCTAGGAGAGAACGTCAAGGTATCTTTAGATTCAAGTTTCTTTAATGTGATATAGAAGCCTTCCTCATACTAAGGTTCATAATGTGAAAGACTCCCATTTCTGTATTATATATAGCCTGGAGGCATCAGTCAGCTGGGCTGTACTTCTTCTATCACATAGCAGTGGTTTGTTCTTACTGGAAAAAAACACTTATTTTGACTTTGGATGTGCTTTTCCCAAGTATCATTCTATTAGCACTACCATTCTTATAACTGTCAAATGCCTCATATACATCCATGATAACCCATATTGCTTCTTATCAAGGAATTTACTCAATAAAATAATGCAATTGGTGGATGCTCACTGGATTCTTGTCTTTTAGAATCCACTACCTTTAGGACCATGTTCTGTGGAAGTCTCAGGTAAGATAGCAGCTATTTGTGAAACTGGTGTGCTTTCCTGAAGGATGCAATATATATTCAGAACCAGTGATCTAAACAGTGTATGTGTTACCTTAGTAAACTTTAATTCAAACAGACTGGCTGTGCAGAGATATTTATGAGACAATGAGGGAAATCAGAACTCTGAATATTAAATATCAGGAATTACTGTGTATGTAAGATAATGACACTGTGGTTTTGCTTAATAAAGAAAACTACCTTTTGGAGATATAAACAAATAATTATGATTGGCATGATATGTTCTCTGAGATTTGCTTCAAAGTAATCCTGAGAGTGGATGAGGGGGTGGTGGGGTAGAGATGAAACAAGGGTGATTAAGACTGATAGTTTTTGAAGTTGAGCGACGGGTATACTGTTCATTACACAACTATTTTTTTTTCTTTTTTTTGGAGAGGTATTTGCCATAGGGTGCGTGCGCTCGCCAGACAGACAGAGAGAGACAGAGAGATAGAAAGCGAGAAATCAGTCTCCCCAGAGGGGATGGCCATGCCACAATCCCTTCTCCTCCACTCTCCTCTCGGGATCTTGGGCACGCACACACCACGCGCCTGGTGTGAGTTTAAGCCACCGGGTCCGGGACTCAAACCGCGGTCGACTACGTGGGAGTCCAGTGACATAGCCATTATGCTAACTGCTGGTCCCCAGAACTATTTTTGTATACAGAAATTTCCCGTAAGAAAAAAATGAAAGTTAATAGAAAACTTCTGCAACTCTGTGAAGACAGGAACATAATGGGTTCTGATTCTTAAGGAGAAGGTATTGAATGAACATTGTGGTGCTACCTGAAAGAGAATATGAAGAAGTCTTTAAATACCAGATCTAGCTTTGAAAAAAACTGCAAAACTACAAGGACTGTAGTGTTTACTCATATTTCCTTCCTTTCTCTGCCATGTAGATATTTATAAATTTTCACTATAGTAAGTTCCCTTCTTTCCTTTCTCTCAACTCCACTATTCCATAGAGGTTAATTATATAACTGAGACCACAGGTTGCATAATATTGATATAGGAACATGTAAAATTGGTGGAAAAATGAATCTTACTTTGAACTCTTGAACTGGACCTGGCTGTGGAAATTAAACAGACAGGATCAACACCCTGTGGGGAAAAAAATAATCACCTGTTTGGTTTTATGTAGAGTAAATCAGTTGGACCTAAGTCAGTTGGACCTTTTTTTTTTTTTTGGAGAGGTTTTTGCTATAGGGCGCGTGCGCTCGCCAGACAGACAGAGAGAGACAGAGAGAGAGAAAGTGAGAAATCACCCCCAGGGGGGATGGTCACGCCGCAATCCCTTCTCCTCCATTCTCCTCTCGGGATCTTGGGCATGCACGCACACGTGCCCGGCGTGAGTTTTAAGCCACCGGGTCCGGGACTCGAACCGCGGTCAACTACGTGGGAGTCCAGAAACATAGCCATGACGCTAACTGTTGGTCCCCGGTTGGACCTTTTCTTGAAAAAGGGTAACATGAGATGAAAGGTTTATACTGGTGTTGGACAGCTAAATAGTGGGCTGTAGTACATGTATGCCCTTTTAATTGGCTGCTGAGCATTCGTATTCCTCCAATTACGAGGGAATCCCCTTTGTTTTATTGAAAAGCAAGGCCTTGCCTCTTGTTATACAAAGCAAGCGACTCTGGACATTCTCTTTTTCTCTACCTTGCCCCAAGAGCAAAAATATGTGTCCTGGGCCTCATTAATCCTTAGTAATGCAGATCCCAGGGAAAGTCAGCCATTATTCATATCTGTGTAGTTAAGAATCTGTGTTGATGATATGTAGCAGAAAAGCTAAATTGTTCCAGTGGTATGACCTTGACTATGTTCTATGCTAGCTTGTCTTGATTTTTGCTCAATTTTTAAGTGATTTTTCCCATCTTCTTGACAGTTATGTGAGATTCTAAGTAGCTTTCCAATAAATTTAAGATAAGCAGAATCAACTTTTATTTTCAAAAATCTTATTATTCTTTTTAAAATTTAATATTCTTAACATATAATAATTATATATATTTGTGGAGGTACAATGGGATTGTTCAGTACATAAATGCAATGTATAATGTTAAGTTCAGTGTAATTAGTATACCCATCTCAACTATCTGTCAGAACTTTGTTTTGGGAACATTCTCCTAAGAATTTTGACTTCTACAGAAATTTTTTCTAGTGATACTAGTTTTAAAAACAAATTTTAATTTTATCTTTTAAAAAAGAATGAAATATTATATTTGTTTCTTATGTGTAGTCTATTATTTTCATTCACATTTAATAAGAATTTTAGTAGAGGAATCTTTTTAGTATTCAAAGCCAAATACATTAAGTACACCAACAACAAATACCAGAAAATAATCTAAGCCACATTAATTTAAGAACAGTCTTAATTGAAATTATTTTTAAATACCAGAGTATAAACTTTTCAAATGTAAAAATGCTATTTTAATTCATATATACCCATTTTCAAATTCAGAGTTATACCTTTTCTTATTGCCTAAGGGTACATATGCTGCTGGAGATAAACAGGAAAGCCACAATCCCTTCTCCTCCATTACTCTACTCTGCCAGAATGTGGAGTATGAATGCACAAACGCCCAACATATTTTTCAAGCCATCAGGGCTGGGACTTGAACCATTTGGCCATGTGGGATTTTGCCATTTAACCTCTAGGCAATGAGGCCAGCTCTAGAGCCATATATATATATATATATTTATTTTTTTTTTTAAATTCCCAGAGTGCATATGTGCTTGCTAGAGAGAGAGACAGAGAGAGAGAGGGAGAGGGAGAAAGCACTTTCCCAATGGAGTGTCGTCACACCACAATCCCTTATTCTCCAGTTCTCCATTCTGCTGTCATTTGGCACAAGCATGCACACCTGGCCTAGTATGGTTTTCAAGCCACAGGGGCTGCTCTCTTAAAAACTAGGCCAGGGGGTCAGCCCCAGAGTCATGCTATTTTTTTTTTTAAGAGAGATTTTTGCTATAGAGTGTGAGTGCTCATCAGAGAGACAGAGACAGAGAGACAGAAAGTGAGAAATCATGCCCCAGGGGGGATGGCCATGCCACAGTCCCTTCTTCTCCACTCTCCTCCTGGGTTTTGGGCATGCATACATACGTGCCTGGCCTGAGTTTTAAGCCACCAAGTCTGGGACTCGAATTGCAATCAACTACATGGGACTTCAATGACGTAACCATCATACCATCTGCTGGTCTCAAGAGTCATAGTTTTTTTTTTTTAAGAGAGTTTTGTTTGTTTGTTTGTTTACTTTTGTCATAGAGTCAGCAAGAGAAAGAAAGTGAGAAATCACCCCCTGGGGAGATGGCCACTCCGCAGCAATCCCTTCTACATTCTCCTTTGGGGATTTTGGGCATGCATACATATACAACCAGCATGAGTTTTAAGTTGGCGGGTCCAGGACTCAAACTGTGGTCGATTACATGGAAGTCCAGTAACATATCCATTACACCATCTGCTGGTCCCTAGAGTCATACTTTTAAAGACAGTATGAATCTAAGAATAAAGTGATAGTACAGAATGACACACTAAGCATTAACTAACCTTACACATGAACAAGGTAGATTATAATTCTTCATGAAATAACATTATAGGGCATATGGGATATATGAAAATATTATTTTGGTATATAACAAATTAAGCTTTATTTAGAATGTTAGTTAGGAAGGGCTAGTCAGTGCTGTAGTGGTTAAGGCAGCTGGGTCCCACATGGCCAACTGTGCAGTTCAACTCCTGGACTTGGAGGCTTGAAAAAACATACCAGTTGTGTGTATGTGCTCTAATCCTGAGAGGAAAATGGAAGATAAGGGATTGCAGTATGGCCATCCTCCCTGGGGTGTAGGGGTGATTTCTCACTTCCCACCTACTCCCAGCAAGTGCACACTCTCTATAGCAAAACTATAAATAAATAAATAATAGCTATTAACAAAAATGTTAGCTAGGGTAAGATTAAAAAATGAATCAAATTAATTGTCTAACATATTAGAATTTAGGGGTTTTTTTTTGATGAATGTGGGGAGAGTAAAAATTATCTAAACTTCTTAAAAAGCAAGTTTCAGAGTATTTGAAGAGATACCTTGTTTTGTGCTAATTTTTCCTATAACTATATTGCTTCCCATTTAACCATGGTTTTAGAGTTTCCAAATGCTTTTTATTCACTTGTGTTTCCTTTTTGCTATAGAGCACCAGTGCTTATCGGAGAGAGAGAGAAACTGAGAAAATGTCCATTTCTCACAAGGCTGGTAAGCTGATAAAGAATAGTCAGAGAAACCAAGACAAACTGAGGTACACTTTGAAGTTAGCAATCTTTGAGTAAGTAGAGATAAGAGTTACATGTGTGTGAGTGTGTTGGAAATGATAGTACATTTAGTATATCTAGCTCAATCTTTATTCCCAATTATTATCAGTTGAAAAATATTTCTTTTTTATAATTAGCTGAAAGACTCATAAGTAAATCTTATACTAATTAATACTAAAAATTGTAATTAGTTACTGGATTCCCACATGGCTGACCATAATTTGAGTGCCAGACCTGGCAGCTTGCTTTCTCGCTTTCCCTTTCCTCCTCTCTCTGTTTCTGTCTGGTCAAATTAAGAAATAATAACAACAAATGAAATTAAATAAATAATGCTTTAAAAAAAATCTGTACCCAAATTTCAATTATGTTTATGATATATCAAGTGATAATCATGTAAATATGTCATTTGAACAATTTGTGTGAACCATTCATATGACTATTTTCACATTTTGCATTTTATGCAAAAAATATTGATCTGTTTATAAATTCATTAAATACATTTTTAATACACACCTGCCAACAGAACACACTGCTTTACATGTGTAGAAAGGTTGTCTACTGGAGTTCTCAAGGTCATAAAGCACAATGACACCATCTGAGCCACCTGATAACATGCTGATAATAAAAAGTTCACATTAATTTATCATTTTATATAGTCCATTTGTTTATAATGATAGCAAATTTCTCAAATTGACTAGTAAATACCCATAAGTATTAAGACAATACATAAAAAGATCATCTTCATTAACACAGAATTCAAGAACTAAAACCTCTTAACAATATTTGTAGAAGAATGAAAGTAAAAATTCAATCTGTGATCATTTAAAGTTTACCTTCATGATTCCAAAAAGAAAGGATGGTAGAAAAAAGATGGGAAGAGAATATTTCTTACTTAAAAAAGTAAAATATATGGAACCAGCGGTTGGCGTAATGACTATGTGGCTGAACTCCCATGTAGTCGACCGTGGTTCGAGTACCAGACCCAGGGGCTTAAATTCATGCCAGGTGTGTGTGCGTGCATGCCCAAGATCCTGAGAGGAGAATGGATGAGAAGGGACTGTAGCGTGGCCATCCCTCCTGGGTGGTGATTTTTTGATTTCTGTCTCTCTCTGTCTTTCTGGTGAGGGCATACACCAGATAGCAAAAACCTCTCCAAAGGGAAAAAATAAATAAATAAAGTAAAATATATGCCAGCCCCATGGCTGGCGGTTAAGAGAGCCAGATCCCACATGGCTGACTACATGGCTCCAATTCCAGCCTCAGAGGTTTGAAAAGCATGCTGGGTACATTGCCTGCATGCCCAAAATCCCAACAGGATGCAGAAATGGAGGACTGCATTGAGAGATTCCTTCCCTCCCCAAATCTTTTGGTGAGTGTGTATGCCCTCTAGCAAAATAAATAAATAAAGAAAGTAAGTAAGATATTACCAATTTTTTTTTATTTTGAAAATTTTGCAGTGGGGGACCAGCAGATGGCATAATGGTTACATTGCTGGACTCCCACACAGTTGACTGTAGTTTGAGTCCTGGACCCAGCATTTTAAAACTTAATCAGGTGCATGTGTGTTCATGTGCTCAAAAAATCCAAAAGAGAATGAAGGAGAAAGGACTGTGGCATGGCCATCCCCCCCAGAGGGTGCTTTCTCTCTGTCTCTCTGTCCTTCTCTGTCTCTCCACTGAGGACACACACCCTATAGCAAAATATCTCTCTATAAATTTTCTTTTTTTAACCTGGGAATACATGTGCTTGCCAGAGAGAGACAGAGACAGAGAAGAAAAGTAAGAAAGCACCTCTGGGGCATGATCATGCTACAACCTCTTCTCCATCTCTCCCTCCTTTCAGGATTTTGGGCACACATGCACATGTGCCTGGAGTGTTTCTCAAGCTGCCAGGTCTGGGACTCGAAACATGCAGTCAGTCATGTGTGATCCAGTTGCCTTAACCACTGGGCCATGGGGTGGCCCTCTTAGCTTCTTCAAATTGTGTGCTTAGTGATATAATAGATTTACATTCTGTACAAGCTCTTTATCTTGTGAACCAGTCCCAAATAGTTCATGAACTAGCAGCATGTACTGATTTAGACTCGTTTTGAGAAAAATTCCGTATCAATTTGTAGACCGGTAAAGTTAATCTAAAAGTAGTCTTTCAAAGGCTCAAACAATTCTAAAATCTGGTTGATAATGGGCAACAAAGAAAGACAGTAAATAATGCCATGCTGAGGTTTTTAAAAAATATTTAGGCTGGCCATATAGCCTAATGGTTAAGGGAGCGAGATCTCATATGGCCTATTATGGTTTGAACCTTGGCCTAGTGTCTTGAAAAACACACTGGATGTGAGTGCATGGGTACCCTAAAACCTACCAAGATGGAGAAATGGAGGAAAAATAATTGCAGTGTGACCATGCCCCATTGGGGAGTGCTTTCTCCCTTTCTGTTTCTTTGCTTGTCTCTGGTGAGTAACTGCACTTTCTACCAATTAAAAAAATTCAACATTAACCTTATCACAAAAATTTGGTAGTTGGGAACCAGCAGTTAGCGTAATGGCTATGTCGCTGGACTCCCAGGTAGTTGACCATGGTTCGCGTCCCGAACTGGGCGGGTTAAAACTCACGCCGGGCGCGTGTGCGTGCATGCCCAAGATCCTGAGAGGAGAATGGAGGAGAAGGGATTGCGGCGTGACCATCCCCTCTGGGGGGGTGATTTCTCGCTTTCTGTCTCTATGTCTCTCTCTGTCTGTCTGTCTGGCTAGCGCACGCGCCCTATAGCGAAAACCTCTCCAAAAAAAAAAATTTGGTAGTTCAGTTACTCTAATTGTATATAAAGAACACCTGTAAATTTTAACAATGGCAACTTTAATTTTGATTGATAAAATATTTGGAATACAATTGTGAGTTATACATGTACCACAACTAATTCCAAAAACATTTCTGCTTCATAGTTCAACTTTGTGAAATATAATCTTTTGTTTGTTTACCACGTAACTACATCATTAATGTAAAACGACTATTATCTTTTCTAATTTTTAAAAAAATTCTAACTGACATAATAATTATACACTAGGTACAGTGATTTTTTTCAGTATGTGAATATAATGTGCGAACAATTTCAGGGTAATTAGCATATCCACACTCTCTAACATTTAACATTATTTTGTACTAGGAATGTTCAAATAATCTCTACACTACTTTCTGGCCCCCTAATTTTGAATTATATTAATGCAATTAATAATAATAATTTCATCATAAAATTAAAATTCTCAGGCAAATGCTAAACATAAAGTTTGCTGCGGGGGTGGCATTTGAGCTTGTAGGAAAGGCAGAGAGAAAGTGATAAAGCATCCCCTATGGGGAATGGTCATGCAGCAATCCCTTCTCTGCCTTTCTTTTTGGGATTTTTGAGTATGTACTTACATGTGCCCAGTGTATTTTTCAGACCACTGGGTTTGGGACTCCAAACCATGCAGTCAGCCATGTGGGATTCATCTGCCTTAACCACTACCACCAGCTGACCTTTGTTAATTTCTTTTACGCATGATCTAATTATAGAACATATGAAAGTTTTTTTTGTTTTGTTTTTTTAGAGGTTTTTACTATAGGGCTCGTGCACTGGCCAGACAAATAAGAGACAGATAGAGAAACAGAAAGTGAGAAATCACCCCCCAGGGGGGGATGGCCACGCGGCAATCCCTTCTCCTCTGTTCTCCTCTCAGGATCTTGGGCACTCACGCACACGCACCCGGCATCAGTTTTTAAGTCAACAGGTCCGGGATGCAAACTGCGGTCAACTATGTGGGAGTCCAGCGACATAGCCATTATACTAACTGCTGGTCCCCATATGAAAGGTTTTGAACCTTCTTTTAAGAGTAATAGTGAGTTGTAATAAAGGAAATGCTATGTCCAGATTTGCAAAGTACTTGGGCCACTGTGTAGAGAATAAATTGAAGTATATGTGATAATGCTTTTTGATTAGTAGCAGCAATAGTGACAGCAATAATTTATGATATCAGGTATTATGCTAAAATGCTAAAATATTATGCATATTATCTCAATTAATTCTCACAACAAACTTGTTAAGTAGGTATTATTGTTCCCACTGTATAGCAAAGGTAATGGAGAATTAGAAAAGTTAGGTAGATTGCTTAAAGTCTCAAAGCTTTATGATATATATCAGGTATTATGCTGAGGAAGAACTCAAATATAATTATGATCTGCTTTAAATTTAATTCTTCAAAACATATTTTTAATTTTGATTTTTATTTTTTCATTAGATTCCTTAAGCCTCCGTCAAAGTAGCAAATATGTTTTAAAATAGCACCTAAGGGCGAGTTTGTGGCATGGTAGTTAAAGTGGCTAGATCCTACATAGTCAACCATCTGGTTTGAGTACCGGACCCAGCATCTTGAGAAACATACCAGGCTCATGTGCATGTGTACAGAAAATCCAGACAGGAGGAAGAATGAAGGAGAAGGGATTGTATCATACCATGCACCATAAGGAGTGCTTTATCACTCTTTCTCCCTCCTTCCCTCTGTCTCTATTCTACAAGTGTATATGCCATCTGTAAGAAAAAATAAAATTAAAATAATGGCACCTTAAGATATACCCCAGCACTTACAAGCCCTCTGCATCTAAAAAAAGTTCAGTGTTTTATTGATTCAACAATAAATATAATTATATTAAGTTATTAATAATTTGTAAATGTTTATCTGGCAATATTTTGTAAGTTTCATGTTCTATATATATTTGAAATTAATAATACCAGATTTAAAATGCTATAATATAGAATTTTTACTATTTTTTATGAAATTTCCACATAATCTATAAAGTAAGGTTTTACTGCATCTTATTTAGAAAAATGATTAGTAGGTATAATAAACTTACTATCTCCCTTCAACGGGTTCAATGTCAAGGGTGTTAACTCCACAGCTGTGGATCCTTTCAACATCTCTGTCTTTGTTTAACTCCAGTGCTAAAATCCTTTAAAAAAATAAAAACATAAAAATTAACAAGTGCAGAAAAAGAAAGATAAAACTTAACAGTAAGAAAGAAATTTAACATAAACAAATTTCTTTTCACCAAGATTACATACAGTACAAAAATCACAGATAATGCTTAAATCTTAAAGATTTTGTAAACATTTTAAATATCAATAGTACTAACAATTACAACCAACAGCTTTTAAAATTTCTTTTAAAAATAATTATTTCATTTATTATTGTTATTTAATTTGACAGAAGAGAGACAGAAAGAGGGAGAAAGATAAAGTGAGAAAGCAAGCCACTAGGTCTATGACTCCAACAATGGTCATCCATGTGGAAGTCCAGCACCTTAATCACCACTCCACCTGCCGGCCCCACAGCAAAAATTTTTAACTGAAGCATTATCTTCAACTTTATTTAGAGTTCATTGTATTAACTTAAAAAATATAATTAGAGACTGAAAGCAATTTTTCATGAATAGAAAGTTACATTCTGATAACTTAAACCTAACTGAGACATCTAGTGTACAAAAGCTTAAATTACAAGACTTTAAAAAAATTCCCTCAAGTGTTTTCTTATACTTAGGTGGAAATACAAAATTAGTATGTTCAATTCAACCACTAATAATATTTAAGTACAGTTGATTAAATATTTATCAATACACATGATTAACAAGTACTCTTACAAACTAAGGCAAATAAAATTTCTGATATTCTGTAGCTGTAAATCATCATTATCTTTGTAAGGTATTATTAAGATTAAATGACTAGTACATAAAAAGTACTCATTATAATGCCTAGCACATTGTGAGTGACAAGTGAACATTAACTAGTAGAATGTATCTTAATCTGTTGGATATTATTAGCATTTAAGTTAATCTGACCAGAATTACTTCTAAATTCATTATTGATCAAAATAATGCTAATTTTTTGGCCCATTAAATTATTATAGTTTTTTTATATGATAATGTACAGTACTAGACAAGGTACATACTGATACTTTCACACACTTACAGTAGCTTTAAAAATAATTATACATATTTCAGAAATCAGGGACTGGCAAGTAGGGTGGTTGGGCACTGGACTCCCACATGGTCGATCATGGTTCGAGTCTTGGACCTGGTGGCTCATTTTCTTACTCTCACTCTCTTTCTCTCTGGTCAAACAATAATAATAATAAAGAAAGACAATTAAATAAATAATTCTTTTAAGAAATCATCTTAGCAACATCAAGTCTTTGATTTGAAAATATTTAAGTCAAATATTTTCTGGAACACAGCTTTGTCTTCTGAAAGATAGTTTAGGTTCAAATATCCAGTCTAACAAGTAGGAATTTTTTTTTTATTTTGAGATAGATTTTCACTGTAGGGCGCGTGCGCTCGCCAGACAGACAGAGAGAGACATAGAGACAGAAAGCGAGAAATCACCCCCCAGGGGGGATGGTCACGCCGCAATCCCTTCTCCTCCATTCTCCTCTCGGGATCTTGGGCATGCATACACACGCGCCCGGCATGAGTTTTAAGCCACCGGGTCCGGGACACGAACCGTGGTCAACTACGTGGGAGTCTAGCGACATAGCCATTAGGCTAACTGCTGGTTCCCACAAGTAGGAATTTTTTGATCTTGATCAATAACAGCTGGGTGGGCCAGCCAGTGGCATGGTGGTTAAGGCAGCAGGATCACACATAGCCAATTGTGTGGTTAGAATCCCAGACTAAACAGCTTGAAAAAACACACTGGGTACACGTGCCTGTGTGCCCAAAATTCCAAAAAGAGAAATGAAGGAGAAGGGGTTATACCGTGATCATCCCCCATGGGGAGTGCTTTCTCACTTTGCCCTTCTCTCTACCCTATAGCAAATTAAAAAATAAAACAAAAGAAAAATAATAGCTAGTATTAAGAGCCTACTAGTCGGTGACAATGTAACAGGAGGCAATAATAAGTATAATGAGATACTCTTAGGTGGTGGTTATATTATTAAATATATTTCCTGATCATAAAATTAAGACATAAGTCCTTGCATTTGCCCAGGTTACAGAGGTAGTAATTGGCTGAGGTGCATTTGAACTTCAAAATTCCTTCTCCAGACCACTATGCTGTTCTGTCACTTTTTTTTTTTGAGAGGCTTTTGCTATAGGGTGCATGCGCTCGCCAGGCCAGACAGACAGAGAGACAGAAAGCGAGAAATCACCCCCTGGGGGGGATGGCCACGCTGCAATCCCTTCTCCTCCATTCTCCTCTCGGGATCTTGGGCACACACGCACATGTGCCCAGTGTGAGTTTAAGCCACCAGGTCTGGGAGGCGAACCGCGGTCAACTACGTGGGAGTCCAGTGACATAGCCATTATGCTAACTGCTGGTCCTCGCCACTTCTGAGCTTTAGTATTTCATCAAAAAATAGTTTTTCCCATTAAAATTGTAAGTTGTTCTTCAAATATTTTCTATTTGATTATTTTTCAGAGTAGAACAACAATAATATGCATTTTTGTATTGGGTTGTTGGAAAAGTCATGATGTATTTATGTTTTTCAAACGTCACTTTTATAAAGAACAAAGATCAATGAATGATATTTTGCTAGTTTTGTTCAATAACCTTTTGCCATCTTTCAGAGGGCTTCATAATTCCTTGCTCGTAGAAGGATCTGGTGAGAAACTGAACAAGGTGCTGATTTATAGCTTCATCTCAATTGAATGTTATACCGTGCAAGGAGTTTTGAAAACAAAGAAACAAGTGAAAGTCGTGCAAGGTCCGGTGAATATGGTGGGTATGGTAACACATCCCATCCAAGCTCCAATAATTTTGGATAGGTCATCAAACTTGTGTGTGGTCTTGCATTGTTGTGAAGGGACACAACTCCTTTACAATCAACAAGCTTTGGATGTTTCCAGATGATAGATTTGTTCAAAATGTACAACTGCCGACACTGCACATTTAAATTGTTTGGTTCTTTGGTAGGAGCTCAAAATACACAACACCTTTTAAATCCCAACACACTGAGAGCCTAACCTTCCTCTGATGAATGTCTGCTTTCCATGTTACTTGAGGCAAATCATCATGTCAGGACCAAGACCGTTTGCGAACCACATTGCTGTAAACAATGTACTTTTTTTTTTCTTTTCTTGGAGAGGTTTTTGCTATAGGGCACATGTGCTCGCCAGAAAGACAGAGACAGAGAGACAGAAAGTGAGAAGTCACCCCCCAGGGGGTATGGCCACACCACAATCCCTTCTCCATTCTCCTCTCAGGATCTTGGGCACATACGCACACACGCCTGGCGTGAGTTTAAACCACCAGGTCAGGGACTCAAACTGCAGCTGACTACATGGAGGTCCAGTGACATAGCCATTAAACAAACTGCTAGTCCTAAGCACTGACATTCTTGTACAGCATTGTCACCATAAATCTTACACAACTTTTTGCAAGCTTGATGCACATTCTTCCCTTAACCGAAGTAAAACCGTCTTCCGTCTTTAACTTGTAAAATCTCCAGAACTCAACCAAATCACTCAATTTTTTTTTAATGAACCTAGAACTGTCAGCTGTCAATGACACAGCAATAACATAGATGCAAAAGACTCTAGTACTTCCAAAAATGAAGTAGTGCCATCTGTTGCAAAAATGCACCATGACTTTTCCAACAATCCAATTACATGTAAAAGAATATCATACAAATATGTGCAAAAGTAATCACTTTCCCTGAGGTACATTTTTCTAACAATGAGAAACATAGTTCCTATCAAGTATGTTAATTTATTTATTTTTATTTAATCAACCTCACACCACCACAGCCATGCCCTTCCTCAGCAATGTGCTCTCCAGCTGTGATTTCTGCCTCCCCTCAAAACCTTAATCACCTGAGTCTGACCATTGCCCACATGAAGAATACCTCTTTAACCTGCAAAAGCTGTGAAATCATACTCTAGGTCAACCTAATCCCCTGAGTGAGGAACATCTTCCCAACCCAATGTCTTTAGAACTGAATTGTTTGGTAACTAGAAGAGGTTAAGATGAAGGGAAATGAGTGTAATATGATAAAGGCAATCAGGGGTAGGGAGGATGGGGGAGGAAAGGTATACAAGAGTTAATATAGTAGGCCTGAGAATGCTACCTTTAGAAAGGCCTACTTGCAAAATTGGCTGGAGCCTGGGATTTCAGGGGAGTTCCACCATTTCTGGATAAGAATAATAATAAAGAAATGGCTGAACACGTTCTAACTTGGTGGGAAGATACAGATCTACAAAATAAAGAAGAACAAATGCTAAGTAGGATCAATCCAAAGAAATCCATACCCAGAGACATTATAACTAAATTGCTAAAATCTAAGGACAAAGTCTTCAAAGCAACCAGAGAAAAATGATAAATTGCCTATAAAGAATTTATGGGGAAAAAAAAAGAATTTATGGGAATGAACCAGCAGTTAGTGTAATGGCTATGTTGCCGGACTCCCACGTACTCAACCGTGTTCGCGTCCCGAACCCGGTGGCTTAAAACTCACGCCGGGGGAACCAGCAGTTAGCGTAATGGCTATGTTGCTGGACTCCCATGTAGTTGACCGCGGTTCGCGTCCCAGACCCGGTGGCTTAAAACTCACACCGGGCGCGTGTGCGTGCGTGCCCAAGATCCCGAGAGGAGAATGGAGGAGAAGGGATTGTGGCGTGACCATCCCCGCTGGGGAGTGATTTCTCGCTTTCTGTCTCTATGTCTGTCTGGTGAGCGCACGTGCCTTATAGTGAAAATCTCTCAAAAAAAAAAAAAATGTATGGGAAACAATGATTTGAATGGTTAGAGATTCCTTTTCAGACCACAAAGTCAGTAGATCTGCTCTAAAACTGGTCAATGGCATTTTTCAGACAATATTCTTCAATGATCTTTCAATCTTAAAAATTATAAGAAACTTGGGATATCGAGAATGAAGAGAGAACAACAAAAAAGGTAAATATCTGGGTAAATACAATAGACCACTCTTTTCCTTAAAATATATTTGGGCCCAGCCATGGTAGCTCACATTGGAAGCGGCTGCCCAAAATCCCAAAAGGAGAAAGGGAGAGGAGAGATTGGAGCATGGCTGTCCCCCCCTTGAGGAGTATTTTCTCATTTTCTCTTTCTGTCTTCCAACCTTCACCTCCCACCCCAGCAAGCATATGTGCTCTCTAGCAAAGTGTAAAGAAAATAGTGTTAATTGTGAACAATGAATTTCATTTTTCATGCTTTTGCCCTTAACTGTTGACAAGGAAGATTAATGGACATCTTCGGAAAAAGATGGTACCATATAGCTGTTTAGTTAAGCAAAAACATCACTTCATGAGGAAAATATTTTTTTAAAAACCAAAACCTTAAACATTTTGTTTTAATGAAATATATAGGCAATCTTCACTTACTGCCGTCTGATATTCATGAATTTTAGTAACCATGGCTTAATTAAATAACAGACACCCAATCAACATGATTCAAATTCATTTACCATCATATGTTATAAATGACTTAATTTGCTACTAGCTTTTCAGTTCACAAATCACTACAAAAATAACACTGAATCATAATTAGTGACCAATTTACATGATTTCTTTTAAAGTCTGCAGGTGACCAGTCACTATGCATTTGTTATTCAGTGTACAAACAGACTGTAAAATACAGAGGTGTTTTATCTTTGTGCCCCTGAGATAAACCCACAGGAAATTTTACAGAAATAAACAACTAAATGAGGGAATTCATCAACAAAACAGTGTGTCAAAAAAACAAAAAGTAATTCTGGAAGTGAAACTCAAATTGAACATAAATGGTGTTAAAATATAGCTAGGGCTTCTGGGAAAATGGTGTTGAGTGTGCAGGTGTGTGTCTGAGTGAGGATGTGCAAGGGCAAATATGTGTGTGTGTGTGTGTGTGTGTGTGTGTATATATATATATACACACACATATATATATATATATATATATGTGAATGAGTGTGATTTCATAAGTAATACAATATGGAGATGACAAGTTCTGCTCAATCTAGTCCTGATAAGTTTCTTAAAAACAAAGGATTAACTTTAGTTCTCACTGTTTCTAATGCTTTATATTATAGTGTACTAAATAAATAATCGTTTTTACTATTTTCTCATTATTTAGAACATTTATAACTGTAAATTTAATAGTAAGACTTTTGGTGGTTTAGGGCTGGCCCCTTAGCACATTAATTAAGCACTGTGCATAGTGAACTGGATCATGGCTGACTATCTTTCAAAAGAGCCCCAAATGCTGAGAGGATGAAGAAATAGAGAAAAAAGGACTGCAGCATGACATGACCCACAGAGGAAGAGGTGCTTTTAACTCATTCTCTGGTGAACACACATGCCCTCTACAAAAAAAGAGAATTTTTAGTATTTTGACAAAACATTTTTAAAGATAACAGAACAAAGTCAGTTTTATTAACTTTCACTAACATGCATAAAGATGACTACCTAAATTTTTATCTACCAATTGTTTGGAATATTAGGTTGTCATGAAAGTCATAAGTTATTTTTCTGTTTTTCTATGCAAAAATAGGTCATTATTTTCTTGATGACCCAAAAGCATTCAGTAAGCTTGCTATTTATTTATTTATTTATTTTCTAGGCAAGGACTTTAATGAATTGAACACTACTGGCAATATTTAAAAAAGTGTAATATATACAAAATCATCATTCAGTGCCAAGAGAAACTCTCATGATAGCGACAGTATACATCCTCTCACTTCCAAGTGGCTGGCAAACGACATCCACCCCCGCTGAGACGCTGGTGAACATGCTTCTCTCCCAGTATAAAGTACAGAAGGAAAGAAGAGTGTGTAACCAAAAGGAAAGGTGTGAGATTGGGGACCCCCTTCAGAAACATGTCAGGGCCCTTGTGCGAGGGCTCAGAACTTCACGGGAATTACGGGCCAGTGTTTGGGCTGTTTTCTGTCACAGTGTTTGTCGAAGCTCAGCTGCACCGCAGCCTCCATCGCCAGGATCTTGGTGGCGCTATCCCTGTACAAACGCTGTGTCTCGGCCTTGCACCCGCCGCTTGCCCGGCCTCTCAGCTGGGGGCTCGACTGACCAGCCGGGGTTGCAGTACAGGTGGTGGTCGGCATTCACGTGGTAGTCTAGGCACACTGCCTCCAGCTGCTGCTGCCGCTGCCGCTCTCGGTTTCTGAAAAGTACTGGCGGAGCTCTTCCGTGATTTCCATGTTGCTCAGGTCGTACTCCTCCTCCTCTCACTCATTTTCTGCCTCTTCTTTGGACAAAGCTTGGTCTTCTACTGTGGATGTCTGGATCCTGCTGCTGTCATATGTGTGTTGCCCAGACTTTCTGAAAGCCAAGTAACATGGGAAAGAGAAATTGGACTCCACTGCCTTCCTGTAGGCAACCTGGTGGCTTCGCATCCAAGTCATCGCTTGCTGATAATGTTGCCAGTATCTTGCATATACTGGATGAGAATACCAAGCGTGGGGAGCTTTCGACGTTGACGCCTTTGCTTCCATCACGGATTGCCAAGTCTCAATGGGCACTGGACCTCATGGGCGCGCAGATTGCAGATCTTGGGCGGTGGGCAAGCGGGGGCCTACTTTTCTTGAGAGATATTGGGGGGAGATGAGGGGGAATTGGGAGTAGGGGATGTGGTTGTTGCCTGGGCGACAGTCATATCATCTTTTTAAAAATCATGCCCATAGCCTATGATTTTCAGAAGTTTTACAAATTTATTTATTAATATATTTCAGTTAGGTGAAAATCTAAGACATAAGCAAAGCAATTATATATGGAATCTAAGTGATATGCAAAAATTTAAATAGGGCATATGCAAAGAATTGAATGTGTACTCTTTCTCAAGCAATGGTTTTCAATTCTGGCTACACAGCTGAAATCACCTGGGGAAATTTAAAAAATTCCAGTGCCCTAGGACAACTTATTTCGGAATCTCTTGGGTTGGAACTTTGGCATAAATTTTTTTCCAATTATCCTAGGTAATTCCAATATTACAGTGAAGTTGAGAACCACTATTATTTTTGTTTTATCTCTTCATCCCTCCCAGCCTATGTTTCTTTTCATATTTAAATTTGCCAGTGGGCATGTTCATTTGTTGGAGAGAGATGGGGGTGAGGGGTGTAGGAAAGCATCCACCATAGGGAATGGTGCAATCCCTTCTCCATTTCTACTTTCAGGATTTGGGGTATCCATTCACATGCACATGGTGTGTTTCTTTAGCTGCTGGATCTCGCTCGAACTGTGCAGTTGTCCTCCCTTATCTTTTATGGTAGTATTCATATTTATAATAGTCATATTTCATTGAATAGCATTTTGCTTCAAGCAATTCATTTGTACTGAATATTCTATAAACAGTCCACTTAGTTTCCAAGAACACCAACTTTCTTTTTGTATTTATATTTCATCAGCTCATATTAAAATTAAATAATAATAAGTAAAACTGGGATTAATAGGGCTAGTGGCAAATATTTACTTTTAATAATCACACAAAACAACCAGGGGAAGAAATGTGCTAGACTCTATGTTTTCAGCCAGAAATGTTAAGTATGCTTTGGAAATCAACATATATTACAAAGGAGTTGAAATCTATTTACAGATAGATTAATCTTGTGATTTGGATAGATCATTCATTGTTTTTAACTTTTCTTTCTTCTAATGAAATGAGAGGTTCAGATTATGGAATTTTGACAGAGAGATGTGCTTAGTTGCTTACTCAGGCCCAGACATTTTGGAATTAAGACACTAAGAAACCCAACTTTTCAGACACTCAGTGGTTCACATGATTTAAATTACTACTGATATCTTAAAACTTCTAAATATATACTTAATTAAGGAGAAAAAAATAATGCTGCTTCTTTTTTCCAAATAAGCAGAACTGTTTTTGCTGAAATTAAAGATAACAAGTAAATTTACTCATTTTCCAATACTTTGCTAACTGTAATGGAAGAATTGCATTACTACTTGTCATAAACAAGCCACATTATCAGAGATAATTTTTGATACATATAAATTTTGCTCAAGTTCTTGTAGTCACTAGAATAAAAATCTGTACATAGGTCTGTGCGTTCTACACTATTAGCATGAATGACTGCATTGACTGCCAACTCTGCAGGAACTGGGAATGGGAACAGGGTCACAGAAGATGCAACCCAAGTTAGGGTTAAAACTTACCAAAATATGATTTTTTAAAAAAGACCTACTTGTTGGAAACAGCCGAAAGCTTACCCCTAGCTAATAAAACAATTTATTATTTAAGTTTTTCAATTGTGGTAGGAAACCTGGAAAATAACTCCTAATGGTCTCTATCTCCTGGTATTCATACACTTGGGTAATTTCCTCCTTATGAGTGTAAGTTCGACCAGTACCTAATTTCTATGTAATAGAATATATAAAAGTAATGAGATATCAATTCCCAGATTATGTTACAAAAGATTTGGCTTCTTCCTTGCTTGCTCTCTATTGCACTCTTATGTGCTTTCTTGGATCAAAGCCAGTTGTCATACTGGGACTCAATGACGAGGCCCACATGGCAAGAAATTGAGTGGACACTCTAGATAGAAAGCCAGTGAAAAAGTACATCCTGTCTACAACCCTTGAGTAGGCGTAGAAGCAGACCTTCCCCCAATCGGAGGGGTTTTGTGACAACTACAGCCTCAGCCAATATCTTGACTGCTGCCTTATGAGAGACTCTGAGCCAGAGAAAGGACCCAACCAAGGCATACACAGATTCTTGACTTCTTGGGTCTGTAAGATAATAAATCTTTCAGTTGATTTAAGCTAAGTTCTGGGGTACTTTGTTACTCAGCTACTGATAACTAACACAGCAACTGATTTCACTTTTGGGATATCACAAAAGATCATAGTCATCAGTTCGTCAATAAGCAAAGTACTCTTTGCTTTTCTCCCTATCAATTTATAATAACTTTCTTGAAAAAGTCACTAATGTTGGCAATCCCCACTTCCTTTTTACTCCATCATTTTTCTACTCACTAAAATCTTATTTTTATTCCAAACATTCTTCTGATACTGCTCTTCCTGAGGTTATTAATAATATTAGTTAAATAAAACATACACTTTAATTCCTATTTATTGAATGTATCCCATTCACATTAACACTTATTAAAACATCTATCACATGCCAAATATTCTTCTAGTCACAGATTCCTTTTCTCTTAGGGGTTAAAACAACCTACCAGTAAGAAAATAAATATATATTAGGTTATTGGGCAAGCCATGACATGTTTTTCTATGCAAAAATGTGTCATGACTTTCCTAATGACCTAATAATACAATTTCAGTAGTGATAAATTGTATGAAGGAAATAATGCAGACTAATGTTACACAGAACTATTTCAAGCACAGCAGGGTGTTATAGGACAGCATCTGACAGGTCTGATGGTTCCCTCCTCAAACACTAGCTTCCCTTGGCAGCCATGACAACCTCATCCTTATCAGCTCATTTGTAGTTTCTTGTGTATAATCTTTTTTTATGCTTATAATTTTTTTTTATTTTTACTTTTTAAGTTTGCTCTAGGACATGTGTACTTGTAGGGGGAGGTAGGGAGAGGGTAGGAAAGGGAGGGGGAAAGAGAGGGAGAGTGAGAGAGAGCGTGAAATCACCTCCTAGGGGGATGGCCAAACTGCAATACATTCTCCATTCTCCTCTTAGAATTTTGGGCATGGATGTGCCCAGCTTCTTTTTCCAAGCCACAGGGTCTGGGATTGAAACCCTACAGGCTGCCTTAACATCCATGCCACCTACTGGCCCTCTTCAGTATAATCTTAAATGTTGATCAGATTTTTGCCACTGAACTGTTTCCTACTCTACAAATAGTGCCTAGGTCATCTAATTTCCTCTTCATAACTTTACTAGTCATCTTATACTAAAGTTATCTACATTTCTCCTGAGTATAAAACTCATATATACAACTGTATCCTCCCCTCTCAAAGTGAATAGCTTCACAAGTTCTTCAAAATCAGTAAGAGCAAAATTAAAACTTGCTTCCCCTTTGGAAAAACGTATCTCAAAGTACGTCACCAACATTCATCCTCTATACAAGACACATATCTGGGTCTCATTTTTGACTCCTCCTTTTTCATCATTCACTCATTCAATATATTTCCATGGCTGGTTAATTTTATATTTTAGATATTTTTCATATCTCTTCATTCTCTTCATTCCATTTGCCACTGGTTTGGTCCAGGCTTCCATCAGTTCTCTCCTAGACAACTACAGTTGAAACAGTTATCTAACTTAGTTCCAACTCTTGCTTTCGACTTCAATCCATTCTCCAAGCAAAAAGCAAAATTAAAAAACTATTTCCTCATTCTTGTCTTCATATCTCTTACCAAGCACACAAGGCTCTTCCTAGTCTCCTACTTCTCCAACTTCATTTCTTGCCAGTGGTCATCTACTCCAATTCTCTGCTCTAGTCACTCTGAACTTCGTTCAATTGCAGTCCTATACCTTGCCTTTAGTGAGCAAGAACTTTAAATGAATATATTGACTAAATGAATGAGTGGATTCTTCGAGAAGAATTATCCCTTTGGGAAGTTAATAAGAAGGAAAAGGAATAAAGTAAAACTAAAAACTATCTTCCTTTAGGTTTATGGAGTCTTCGCCTGAGCCTGTGTGCACATCCACTCGCCTACAAGCTAATTATTATGTGGGTGCTTCAGAAAGTTCAAGGTAAATGCGTATTATTAAACTATACACAGATTTCAATTTTCTGCACCCAAATAAACTCATACTTTAATTCCAATTCCTGAACTTTTTGAAACACTCTCGTATATAAAAAAATGTCCTTTCACAAGTCACAGAATAGAAGAGAAAGTAAATACGAGTGGTAATTGGTGGAAAATAAGTGATGAGATGGGCAAGTGTGGGGCAAAGTTAGCAGCCCAGGGTTCAGATTCTAACTGGCATAACTAAAAAATGAAACAAATTTCTTTTACCTCCTGGTGGACTCCACTCTCCGGAGGCGAAGAGGGTCCTCCAAACCCGCTTGTCGCGCGGACAAAAAACCGAGCATCGCGTTCTCTCACACCGGCTCCAGCGCTGGACGCTGCCATGACAGGACTTAGGGGCGGGGCTGCAATAGCAGAATCTCCTATTGGCCACGCGGTAGTACAAACCGACCAATGGTGAACAGCATTACTTGGGGGCGCGAGGAGGCGGGCAGGCCTCCCGCACAGTGGGCGGGGCCAGCGGCTTGCGAGTGTCTCCTGCTGCGGCGCTGCTTCTGCGGCTCCGGCCGCGGTGAGCTGGGCGTTCGGCATGGGCTGGTCTCAGAATTTATTCCGCGGCTTGTGGGGAGCGCTATCAAAGGAAACGAAGGTGCATGTGGGCACTGATCCTCTCGGGAACAAGTACTACTATGTCCCGGAGTACAAGAACTGGAGAGGTGAGAAGAGGGCGAGGGCAGCAGTGGCGTGCTCAGTAAAAGCAAGAGCGTCCTGTCAACTAACTCCCGCGACGCTTTGGGTGTAGCCGGAGAGGATATCCCGAGTTCGTATGCCCCGCGCTTCCCCTTCACAGGGTCAGATCCCTGGCCCTCCTGGCTCCCGGCGGCTTGCGCTGAGCGGTTTTGCGCTGTTCGGCCTCGCCTGTCGGCTGTCCGAGCGCCCAGCGCCTTCCCGGGGTGCGCCGGGGCGGCCCGCGAGCACCGCGCACACCCCTTTCCTCCCAACCGGAGAGCCACTCTATAGAGGACGTCTCAGGTTTAGTCCTTGCCATTGGGCGACACAGGCAAGGTCCACAGAGATCTTTTACCCGAGGAGCTAGGAATGGCTAGGGAAGTGACTTTTCGTGCGCCAAGTCTCTGTCCCTTTACGACCTAGGGCTGAGTGGTAATTGAAGAGGAGTGTCTTCAGTTCCTCGCCTTTCCTCTTCCTTGATATACCTTTTTCAGCGGCAGCTTGGCTTCTGCGCTGTCCACATCTTCACCTTCACAATCCGAACCTGTCAGAAGTAGGTCCCTGCACACTAACAGTGTGGTAAAGAGTTCCTCACAGGCCCCCGTTTTGCTTCCCAGGAGTTGGCATTCTGAGGCCCAGTTGAGGGCAACTTAAGAAACATGATTCTATTATTTTTTTTTTAGTATTATTGTTCTTTATACATTCAATCATTATACATCATTTAGTTTCCATGGAGTACATATGCCACACTTTTTCAATCCATTCATCTGTGGATTTTTGGAAAAGTGCTGGCAGGGATGTGGTGAAAGGGGAACTCTCATACCTTGTTGGTGGGAATGTAAATTGGTCCAGCCACTGTGAAGAACATTATGGAGGTTCCTCAAGGACCTTCAGATAGAACTACCATATGACAATTCCACTCCTGGGTATCTACCAAAAGGACAGGAGAACCTTCAGTTGGAGAAGCGCTTGTACAGAAACATGGTTCTCATTGGAGTGTTTCTGTGTAGGATTCGTGTGGAGGAGTGGAACAGGTTGTAGTCAGGAGGAGTTTCTGTCCATTGAAATCACACATGTAGCAGCCATTATAACATGTGTTGCTCCATCACTGCCATCCAGGTCTCAGATTTCAGAAGAAAGGCTTACCTTTGAATCTCAGCTCTGACAACTGTTAAGGGATCATGGACAAAGTAGTTGTTCACTGCAAGTCTCAGTATCCTCACTTTAAATTTAGAGATTATACTAATAGCAATAATACTAAGTACTAAGATATTTCCAAAATTGTGTTGCATTTGTATCATATACATATAAACTATATTTTAATATCTTAGACTTGTTTTCCTAGTGAGCTTTTAAGCATTCTGTTCTGGCAGGGACTATGTCTTTTTTAAAAAAAAAAAAAAAGCCTACAAAGAACCCAGCCTACAGGGTCAGCAGGTGGTGTGGTAGTTAAGACTGTGGATTCCCACGTGGTCAACCAGGGTTTGAAATTGTACCCGGTTGCTTGAAAGTCATGCCAAGCATGTGTGTGTGTGTGTGTGTGTGTGTGTGTGTGTGTGCGCGCGCGCGCGCGCCTCTCTTTCACTCACCAGCATGAGCACACGCACACTATGGCAAAAACCAAAAAGAGAGAGAGAGAACCTAGCATGGAAGTTAAATATTTTCGGTAGATTGCAAGCAGAAATAAAGATGCTTCTGGGACCAGCAGTTAGCGTAATGGCTATGTCGCCGAACTCACACTGGGCGTGTGTGAGTGCATGCTCAAGATCTCGAGAGGAGAATGGAGGAGAAGGGACTGCAGCATGGCCTTACCCCCTGGGTGGTGATTTCAGCAACATCAAAGAAGAATTTAAAAACTAAACAGAATTCTAAACTATTAAAGAAACTGAATTAGTAGTAAAAAATTATTTTCCTGTACAAAAACCATTGAGCTGGGGCCAGTAGGTGGCATGGTGGTTAAAGACACTGGACTCCCACAAGGCTGACCATAGTTTGAGTCCCAGACCTGGCGGCTTACTTTCTAACTTTACCTCTCACTCTGTCCCTCTCTTGTCAAATTAAAATAAATAAATAAAGTTAAATAAAAATAATTCTTTAAAAAAAAATTGAGCCGGGATCAGCAGTTAGGGTAATGGCTATGTTGCTGGACTCCCATGTAGTCGACTGTGGTTTAAGCCCCAGACCCGGTGGCTTAAACTCACGCTGGGCGCGTGTGAGTGCATGCCCAAGATCTCGAGAGGAGAATGGAGGAGAAGGGATTGCAGCATGGCCATCACCCCTGGGAGATGATTTCTCACTTTCTGTCTCTCTGTCTTTCTCTGTCTTTCTGGTGAGCGCACATGCCCTATAGCAAAAACCTCTACAAAAAAAAAAAAAAAAGAAAGATAAAAGAAAGATGCTTCTTTTTTTTTAAAAAAAAAAAAGTTGTCAGTAACATTTGAAAATATGCAAAATGACAGATGGAGTTTTTGGGAATGTAATTTACATACAAAACCTTCATATAGTGTATGGTTTTCTGGTTTTTGACAAATGCATATAGTAGTGTACTATCATCACAAGATAATAGAACAGTTTCAGCACTTCCCAAATTCCCTCCTAAACTTTAGCTCATTTCCACACCCCATCTCCAGCTCTTGGCAACTCCAGTGTGCTTTATATCCCTATAGTCCTGCCTTTCCCAGAATGTCATATATTGAATAAGTGGAATTATATAGGATGTAGTCTTTGGAGTCTAGCTTATTTTCAGATGGTGGTTGATATTTATCCACATGTCAGTAGTTGTTTCTTTTCCTTTTGTTTTCCTATAGGGCATGTGCACTCTTCAGAGAGAGACAGAGAGAGAGGGAAAGTGAGAAATCACCCACAGGGGGAGAGGGTTAGGAGGTGACCATGCCACAATCCCTCCTCCTCCATTCTCTTTTGGGGTTTTGGACACTCTTGCAGACACATATATCCAGCGTGATTTTTCAGGCCTCCAGATCCAGTACTTGTACTGTAGTTAGCCATGTGGGATTTGTTGCCTTAATCACCTCACCACCATTTTAGGATCCCCTATGCCATTTTAAGATCCAGTTATTTTGTTTTATTGTTACTGAGTTTGTAGGAGTTGCTTGAACTTCTTTTTTTTTTTTCAGTATGCTGTAGGTCATGTATACTCACCAGAGAGACACACACACACACAGAGAGGGGGGGGGGGGGGGAGAAAAAGTGAAAGTGAGAAAATATCCACTAGGGGGAAATGGGCACACTGTAATCCCTTCTCCTCAATTTTTACCATGAGATTTTGGGCACACATGCACATGCACCCAGCATGTTTGTCAAGCTGCCAGATCTGAGACTCAAACTGTGCAGTTGGCCATATGGGATTCAGCTGCTTAATGACCATGTCACTGGCTAACCTTGTATATTTGCATATTAACCTTTTATTAGATACATAATTTGCAAATATTTTCTCCTTTTCTGTAGGTTGCCTTTCCGTTTTGTTAATGGTTGCTTTGCAGAACCTTTTTAATTTGATGTAATCCCATTAGTCTTTTTTTGTCTGCGCTTTGGTACCATATCCAAGATATTATTGCCAGGGGCAATATCATGAAACTTTTTCTCCACTATTTTCTTCTAAGAGTTTCAGATCTTTCATTTCAAGACTTTAATTAATTTCAAGGTGATTTTTGTAGATGGCATTAAATAAATGCCCAGTTTTATTCTACATGTAGATATTCAGTTTTTCAAATGCTACTTTTTGAAGAGACTATCTTATATTCATTGTGTGTTCTTGGCATCTTTGTCAGAAAAAATCGGTTGTGGGCTGGCAAGTGGTGTGGTGGTTAAGACACTGGACTCCCACCTGGCCACAGTTCAATATGAGTCCTGGACCTTGTAGCCTGCTTTCTCTCTATCCCTCTCTCTCTGTCTCTATTTGGTCAAATTAAAAAATAATAATAACAAATAAAGTTAAATAAATTAAAAATTCTAAAAAATATATCAGTTTACCTTATATACATGGATTTATCCCTTAGTTCTTTATTCTTTTCCACTGTTCTATATGTATGTTTTATGCTAGTATCATGCTGTTTTGATTACTATAGCTTATAACATATTTTGAAATCATGTAATGTAATCTTGATGCCTCTAGCTTTGTTATTTTTGCTCAAAATTGCTTTGACTGTTCAATGTCTTTTGTGGTTCCATATGAATTTTAGTTTTTTTCCATTTCTGTAAAAAAAGAAAAAAGCTATTGAAATTTTGATGGGCCAGTAGGTGGCATAATGGTTACATCGCTGTACTCCCACATAGTTGTAAGTCCTGGACCCTGTGCACATTAGTGTGTGTGTGTGTGTGTGTGTGTGTGTGTGCCCTAGATCCCACGAAGAGAATGGAGAAGAGATTGCAGCATGGCCATCCTCCCCAGGGAGTGATTTCTCACTTTCTTTCTCTCTCTCTCTGATAAGCACATATGCCCTATAGCAAAACTATCTCTCTCTAAAAAAAAATAAAAGGAAAATTTTGATAGAGATTGCATTGAATAGATAGATTACTGTGGGTAGTGTGGACATTTTATTAATATCCATTCTTTCCATGAATATGAGATGTCTTTCCGTTTATTTGTGTCTGCTTTTTGTCATGAGTGTTTTATAGTTTTCTTTGTACAAGTCCTTCAGCTCTTTGGTTAAGGTTATTCCTAATTTTATTCTTTTTGATGTTACTATAAAAGGGGTTGTTTCCTTAATACCATTTACAGATAATTTGTTTATAATACATAGAAATCTAACTGAATTTTGCATGTTGATTTTGTATCCTGTAATGTTGTCAAATTCATTTATTAGCTTTAGCGGTTTTTTTTTTATTTGTGTGTATGTGGGGAGGGGATCTTTATAGTTTTCTACATATAATATGTCATATGCAACTTCATCTTTTGGATGCTTTTTCTTTCTTTACTTACTTAATTATTCTGGTTAGAACTTTAATTGTGTTGAATAGAAGTAGTAAGAATGAACATCCTTGTTTTGTTCCTGATCCTATTCTTTTTTTTTGGGGGGGGGAAGTTTTTGCTATAGGGCACGTGCACATGCCAGAGAGAGAGAGACAGAAAGCAAGAAATCACCCCCCAGGGGGATGGCCATGCCACAATCCCTTCTCCATTCTCCTCTTGGGATTTTGGGCACGCACACACATGCACCCAGCATGAGTTTAAACCCCTGGATCCGGGACTTGAACTGCGGTCGACTACATGGGAGTCCAGCGACATAGCCGTTATGCCATCTGCTAGTCCGTAACATCTTTTTTGGGAGAAGTTTTTGCTATAGGGCACATGCTCTTGCCAGAAAGACAGAGAGACAGAGAGACAGAAAGTGAGAAATCATCCTCCAGGGAGAATGGCCAGGCCGCAATCCCTTCTCCTCTATTCTCCTCTTGGGATCTTGGGCACGCACGCGTATGCAAGTGGTGCTAGTTTAAGCCACCGTGTCCAGGACTTGAACCATGGTCGACTACATGGGAGTTCAGTGACGTAGCCATTACACCAACTGCTGATCCCGAGGAAAAGTTTTTAATTTTTCACTGAGTATGATGCTTGCTGTTGGCTTGTCATATATGGCCTTTATTTTGTTGATACATTTCTTCTCTACCTAATTTTGAGATTAAAAGGTGTTAATTTTTTTGTCAGTTTTTTTTTTCTGCATTCGTTTGGATGATCATATGGTTTTTGTCCTTCATTTTATTAATGTGGTGTATCATGTTGATTGATTCACATATGTCATCACAAGTTTTTGATGAAGTGTTACATGTACATTTTTAAAAATTTTGAGCAAAGAAAAATTTGTGCTAAGATTTTAAAGAAAGCACTTACTGCCAAATTACATTTTCTATATTTTCCATGTTTGTACATAGAGTATTTTTAGACACACATATATTTGGATTATAAGTGTGCCAAATATTATTTATAACATTTTCTGAATTTTATAGTTTATGTTTTTTAATGATTGAATTATGAAATATTTTGGGGCCAGCCTATAGCCTAGTGCTTAAGATGACTGGATCCCACTACATGATTCAAGTCTCCCAGACCTGGCAGCTTGAAAAACACACTAAGCATGTATGTGCTTACTCAAAATCCCAAAAGGAAGGAGAGATGGAATAGAAGGGATTGAGGCAAGACCATTCCCCATGGAGATTGTTTTCTCACTTTCTTTCTCTGTCTGTCTCTGGTGAGTGCACATGCCCTCTGGCAAATTAAAAACTTAATTAATTAATTAAGCGTTTCAAGCCTATAAAAAGCACAAAGATAAAGCAAACCTCCATGTACCTGTCATTCTTTTTCAACAGTTATACTTATGACTTCTGACTAAATTTCATTTTCTCCTTAACTCCCATTTATCTTTCTTGTATTATTTGGAAGCAAATGCCAAACATGTGTATTTACATGTCAATATTTCAGTATGTATAGCCTAAATACAAACACTCTTGTTTTAAAATTTAATGATAACACATACCATCATCACTTATAGAAATCAACAATCATCAAATATCCAGTGCTTCACATTTCCTTGGCTTTCCTATCATATTCTTATTTATTGATTGATTTGTTTACTCATTTTCAATAACTTTAAAATTGAGTTCCTGAGCATCAGCAGGTGGCATGGTGGTTAAGGTGCTGAACTTCCACATGGCGGACCAGGGTACCAGTCCTGGACCTGGTGGCTTGCTTTCTCACTTTATCTCTTTCTCTGTTTCTGTCTGTAGTGTGTACATGTACTCTATAGCAAATTAAAATAATAATAATGTATAAAATGAAATAAATAATTCTTTTTTAAAAATTTGAGCTCCTAAGAAGGTCTTTGCATTATGACTGCTAATATATTTTTTAAGTGTCTTATAATTTATAGGTCTCCCTTTAGCTTGTTTTTTCATATATACACAATCACATGTGTACACACATTTTGGGGGAAAGATGGGTGTTAAAATAATTACTCGTTTCTTTAAAATAATGTCATTAACCCTTTTGTATTTGCTTTAAGAACTGTTATATTTAGTCTTACTTTAGTTGTCTTATTTTATGCTTTTTTTTCCTCCTGATTTCTGACTGCCCTCCTTAACTGTCTTTTGGAGCATAGCCCTCATTTTACTTGTAATTGACTGTCTTTATCAAGGGAGGCCTGAGTGAAAGCTACAGGCTAATCACTTCCTATACAGTTCTGGTAAAATTACTCTGAGAGAGCTGTTCTTAGTAATCAGGATGCCTTCACTTTCATCCCCTGCAAGTGGGAATCGTAAGAATGTCAGTATCAAGTTAGAATTTTAGTTGTCCATGAGAAATAGAAAAGAGGCTCTTTGGATTACAGAGCATATGCTATTATTCGGAGCCTGTTTAACCTTACTTTTTGACACCTTACAAACTATTTACATTAATGATAATGAAGACTCACTGTACGAGCACTAGTGGCATTTTTGGATTACTTGAACTTGACCCTTGTTCTCAGGTTCTTTGCCCAGAGTTTGTGGTTTTCTCAGGACTTTTTCATTTTTTTTTTCCAGTTGGCTTGTTTGCCTATGCTGATTCACAGGCTGGTCAGCATTGCTGTGTTTGCTTTCTATCTCGTTCTATGCCTTTTATTGATTTGATCATGCAACAGGTATTTGTTGAGCATATGCTAAGCAAAACTTTTCTGTTCTATGTATTTAAGACCTATTGATCTTAGCTTCTGATTTTTTCATGGTACATTTATCTGTTTTCTACCATAGCTACATTTCCCATTATAGATTCTTTAATAAATTCAGTAGGTTTTGGGGAACTGGGGAGTTGGCCCTGTGGAACCCAGCACGTTTTTTGGTAAAGAATTGTTTATTTAATTTTATTTATTATTATTATTGTTATTTTTTAATTTGACCTGAGAGAGAGAGAGAGATGGAAAGTGAGAAAGCAAGCCTCCAGGTCCAGGACTCAAACCATGGCTGGCCCTGTGTAAAGTCCAATGCCATAACAACCACGCCACCTGCTGGCTTTGGGATCTTGCATCTTAACTATCATGCCACCTGCTGGCCACCAGTATACTTTTTTATTTATGATAAATGTATCAAATTATTTTTCAGGGACTAAAATATTATCACTAGAAATAAGAGCATTTTTCCATGGTGTCATTGATTCTTTAAGAGTAATTTAGGTAGACCAGCAGTAGGTGTAATGGCTATGTCGCTGGACTCCCGTGTAGTTGACTGCAGTTCGAGTCCTGGACTCAGTGACTTAAACTCATGCCAGGCGCATATGCATGCATGCCCAAGATCCTGAGAGGATAATGGAGGAGAAGGGACTGTGGTGTGGCCATCCCCCCTGGGGAGTGATTTCTCACTTTCTGTCTCTCTGCCTCTGTCTGTCTTTCTGGTGAGCACATGTGACCTATAGCAAAAACCTCTCAAACACACACACACACACACAAGAAAACAAACAATCAAAAAAACAAGCAAATAAAAAAAAGATTAATTTAGGTTTGAGAATCAGCAGATGGTGTAATGGTTATATTGCTGGACTCCCACGTGGTTGACCATAGTTTGAGTCCTAGACCAAGCGGCTTGAACTCATGTCAGATGTGTGTGCATGTGTGCCCAAAATCCCGAGAGAAGAATGGAGGAGAAGAGATTGTGGTGTAGCCATCCCCCCTGAGATGTGGTTTCTTACTTTTTGTCTCTCTGTCTCTTGGATGAGCGCACTTACCCTATAGCAAAAATCTCTCTTCAAAAAAATATAGAGAAAAAAGAGTAATTTGGGCTTGGACTTGATTTAGTCAGTTTTCTCCTTAATATCATTTCATTGTCAGCATAAAACTTCTGATAAGATACATATCTTTTTTTTTCTTTCAGGATGAATATATTATTATCTAATAACTCAAAACCTGCATCATTCAATTGCATTATATGTAGAGCTGCATTATTTTAGGTAATGCCACTCTAATTTATTTGTATTTAGTATTTAAATATACTAAAATTTCAATGAGTTATTACTCAGTTAAGTAGTAATAGTTACTTCTTGGGCTGGCTTGGTAGTGCAGCAGTTAGGCACAGTGCATAGGGAGTTGCATCCCACATGGTGAGTTGCAGTTTGAATCCCCAGGCCAGCGGCTTGAGAAACACTCTGGAGATATGGGTGTATGCATACCCCAAATCCAGATGTAGTGGAAAAATGGAGGAAAAGGATTATGGTGTAACCATGCCCTGTTACGGGTTGCTTCCTTTCTTTCTCTCTTTGGCAAGGGCACATATACTCTGGCAGAAAAAAAGTGGGGGGCGGTTATTAAAAATCACAACAAATCAATGATAAGAATTAAAAGTAAGATTTCTTGTTTTGATAAGTAGTTGAACTCTTGTGCATATGTTATCTTCACTAAAATTTGGAGAATAATAAAGACATTTTCGATTTTTCCAGCAGATGGCAGCATTGTTTCAAAAAATTATGGGCTGACAATTTATTAGGTTTTTTCCCCTTTGAACTGACTTGAAGGAGCAATATTTTCTCTAAAATAATTTTATACTTTTTCCTCCAAATGAACTCTGCATTCTTGTTTTAGAAACTGCTAACTTAAAAAATATATATTTCTTACATGAGAAAGGGAGAGAGATACACAGGCACCAGCTAGCAGTGTCTTCATGGTATAATCTACCCCAAAGCCTCAGCCAGCCAGTGTCACAGGCATGTGCATGCAGATGTACAAAAGAAGACCTTGGGACATAAACCAAGATTCTCCTGGATGGCCTTAGCGTCATACAGGCTTGCATTGCCACTTAGCACTGTGGCTGGCCATAGCTGTTAACATGGAGAACAAGCATTTTAAAATGACAGTACAGATTATTCCTAATCAATATTGCACCGTGATGTAAGTGGCAATTTTATTTGGAAAAACTGACCAAAAAATTAAAAATCATGCATATAATTTTTCAAAAATTAAAAATCATGCATATAATTTTTAATTCTGTGTTGAGTTGTCAGGTATCATGTGATCATCATTACAGACATGTTCAAATTAATAGTAAATCTTAAAATGGTTTATGATTTTAGCTAAAGCATGCCTTCTGTTGGGAGGTATCTATAAAAAGTTCAAGTTCAAAATGCTTTATTAAATATAAAATAGTAATTAAAGAGTTTCTGTGTGAGTTGTCTGTCTTGGGGTTATCTGAATGCTGAATTTTTACTTTTCTAATCTTCATGTAAGAATTTCATTTCTTAATCGGGTTTTCTGCTGATATTATTTCATTTGCTTACTGAATCCCCTTAATTTGTGCGTGTCTGGGTGCATGCACTTAGATACTTAGTTTTATTTTGGTAACAGGAAAAAAGCCCAGCCTTTTCCCTGTAGTCCTTGATTGCATTCCTATCTCATACAAACAGAACCACATCTGTGTCATACTCTCAACCAGAGAAAAACTGGAGAATGAAATGTGTTCACAGACATGCATGCCAGCCATTCATGCTGACTTTAAAATGAATTTAAGGAACCTTTTTCTCAAATCCTGGTTTTCCCTGGAAGAGAAATATGGGAATTTTGCTTAGACATGGAAACTAATAATGGACAAGTGACTAAGCTCTATTGTCTCTTTTTCTAAGCAGGCAGAAAATACTTTATGTAAGAGAAAAAGAGTTACTGGTCCTAGTGTATGTATGTATGTATATGTGTGTGTGTGTGTGTGTGTATATATATATATATATAATTTACTTTATATATATTTACTATTTTTTGAGAGAGATATTTTTGCTATAGGCATGTCACTTACCAGAGAGAGACAGAGAGATAGAAAACTAGAAATCATCAACTCCCTGGGGGGCAGGGAGGATGGCCATGACGCAATCCCTTCGTCTCCATTCTCCTCTTGGAATATTGGGCACACATGCACTTGTGCCTAGCATTAGTTTTAAGCTGCTGGGTTTAGGACTCAAACTGTGATCAACTACTTGGGAGCCCTGTGATGTAACATTATGCCATCTGCTGGTCCCAGGTTTGCTTATATATTAAAAACAATAATGTCGGGGCCCAACTATGACTGCTGTGTAAAGGCTGGGACTTCATAAGAGGCCTGGATATGGTTCCTGGACTGACCTAAACAAGCCAGGTAGAGTAGTCTACATGCTAACTAAGCATGGGACATGGCGAGACCTGAGAGAGAGGCAGAGAGAGTCAGAGTAAAAGGAAAGTGAGAAATTACCTCCCAGGGAGGATGGCCACGCTGCAATCCTTTCTCCTCCATTCTCCTCTTGGGAATTTGGGCATGCATACATGCACCTGGTCTGATTTTCAAGCGACCGGGTCTGGGATTGGAACTGTGGTCAGCCATGTGGAAATCTAGCACCTTAACTACCACACTACCTGCTGACCTCACAACCCAGTTTTTTCAATATTAGTGTAAATCAAATGAAACTTATCTCTCTCATTTTTCAACGTACTAGCCAGCTCAGCAGTTCCTTTATGCTGCGGTTTGAAGGCACCCTCAATGTGATTGAGCAAGAGTTATAGAAATGAATTGACATACTTGCTTTTGAGAGTTCACAATTGAGTAAGGTTTGATGAAGAAATATATCTTCAGAACCTATGTCAGACTTTGCTATTTGATTGTTAGGATACATTTTCATTTTTACAAAATCTGTTTTGTAATTTTAACATTAAAAGACTGTTTCTTTGCCTTTTGTCTTTATTGCCTTCCAGGTGCCTGGTGCCTCCATCTTGTGGTCTAAGTTACAAATTGCACCCTTTGCCAAAGATTCTAATTAAGCATTTTTCACCTTAGCTGAAATACGTCACATTAAATGATTTATTTTCTGTTTTCTTTATAAAAACCTAACTTTGGTTCAGCATTCACAGGTTTAACCTTCCTCTAGGGCTTCGCTCTGAAAAAATCATCTTTTCTCTTTTTCATGTAGTTTTCCATCTTTTCCTCTTCACTGTTTGCTCACCCTTAGACTAGAGAAGACACCACCTGAAGTGACCTATTTGAAAATTAAATATTGTTGTAGAAGAGGTTGATGTGTCGATAGTGATGGTGGTATCAGAAAGAGAAAGAGATGTTTGATTAGCTATTTATGTTGAAAAATAAAACCTAAAATCTTCAGCAAAATTTACTATTAATTGCAGCTATAACCTACTTATTAGAATTAAAAATCAATCAATCAAATATGCATTTTCTCCCTAACTTCAGAAGTATAATTGACAAACTGAAAATTGTGTGTATTTATATTGTTCAACTTAATGTTTTGATATTTATATAAATTGTGAAATGATTACCACACTCAAGCTAATTAATCACCTCACATAGTTTTGCTTTTGTGTGTGTGTGTGTGTGTGTGTGTGATGAACAAGTACTGATGTTTTCCATAGGTTTTCTGACAATTTGTGATAGCACAATAGGCATCCTCCATCTCCCATTCTTCTCTCTCAATGAGAGTAAGAAAAGTGTCTTTTTATTTATTTTATTTTTTTGGCCAAATTTGAGGACATCATCAAATTTTCTAAGGATTTCGATGTGTCTTGATTAATACTCATTTTCTTTGAGTAACCTTCCCGTGTTCTTGTCTTTATTAGTCTATCTTGGCCAACTTCTCAATTAAAAATGAATAATTTTGTTGTTATTTTATACTTTGTAGACCTTACAAAACCTTATCTTTTGCAAGTTTTTAAATTTTGTTTTGAATTTGACTTTTTTTTTTTTTGAGAGGTTTTTCTCTGTAAGGCATGTGGACTCCCCAGAAAGACAGAGAGCGGAGAGAGACAGAAAGCGAGAAATCACTCCCCAAGGGGATGGTCACGCTGCAATCCCTTTTTCATTATCCTTTCGTAATCTTGGGCACGCACGCACACATGCCCGGTGTGAGTTTAAGCCACCGGATCTGGGACTCAAACCACAGTCAACTACATGGGAGTCCAGCGACACAGCCATTATACCAACTGCTGGTCCCAAATTTGACTTATGCTATTTCTATAAACGTTACAGAATTGTAGAGACTGATGTGTAAACAAAGAGATTGCCCTCAAGAGTGGGTAGGGATTCTAATATTGAGTGACTGATTAAATATAGGTTAATATTTTAAGTTAAATAGTGACCATTTTATTTATGTTGAGACTATTGTTTTCATACATATACTAGGAACTTCAGATACTCTGTCACTGAATACATAATCAATAAGAATCTCCTGGACTTAACTGCCTCTCCAACTTGCCTTGCCTCATTGGCAACATTTTGAAAATACAGTCAACCTACTTATTTTGTCCCTTGTCCCTAAAGATTGTACTTTGTACTGTATGCCCCAATTTGGTTATATGCATTGCTTGTATACCTATGTCCCTTATTCTGTGTTCCAGTGAACAATATCTAGATTGTAGCAGGTGCTCAACAAAATTTGTTCATACAAATGACTGATGCTTATCGTAGACCTCCTATGTGCCAGTTACAGTTCTAAGTATTTGAGATACAGCAATAAATAGAAACCAAAACCCATACCTCATTGAGCTTACATTGTAGCAAAGGGAGTCAGATGATAAAAAATATACATAGTAAGTAAGTAAATTACACATTCGATTCAGTGTGTGATAAGTGTTAAGAGAAAAGAAACAGTTGATGGAAGCTGAGGACCAGGAGTGTTAGAGATTAAGAGTGGGATGCAATTTAAAATGAGATGGTTAGAATAACTTCATCAGGAAAGTGATATTTATACAGACTCGAAAGAGGTAACATAGTTAGCCAAGTGATGATCTGGAACAAGGACTTATCAGCAGTGGAAATAGGGGTATAAATGAGTGTTTTTTTTTTTTTTTCATTTAAATTTTGCTGGCATGCACTCTCTCACTGGAGCGAGATGGGGCGGGGCGGGGACAATGAGAAAGAACCTCCTTCTGAACTTTTGTTTGGGATCAGCAGATAGCGTAATGATTGTTGCTGGACTCCCACGGAGTCGACACAGTTCGAGTCCCGGACTTGACGGCTTAAAACTCATGCCATGTGCGTGTGTGTGCATGCTCAAAATCCCAAGAGGAGAACGGAGGAGAAAGGATTGTGGTGTGGGCATCTCCTCCGGGGGAGAGGGTGATTTCTCACTTTCTCTCTCTGTTTCTCTCTGTCTCTTTAGTGAGCACTTGTACCTGATAGCACAAACCTTTCTAAAAACAAAACAAAACAAAAACTTTTGTTCATCAAAAGATATTATCAGGGAACCAGCAGTTGGCATAATGGCTATGTCACTGGACTCCCATGTAGTCGACCGTGGTTCGGGTCCCGGACCCGGTGGCTTAAAACTACACCCGGGCGTGTGTGCGTACGTGCCCAAGATCCCGAGAGGAGAATGGGGGAATGTGCAGTGCCCATCCCCTCTGGGGGGAGATTTTTTGCTTTCTGTCTCTACGTCTCTCTCTCTGTCTGTCTGGCGAGTGCACGCACCCTATAGTGAAAATCTCTCCAAAAAAAAAAAAATTTTTAAAAAAAGACATTATCAGTCCGAAGTACAGTGGTTACGCACTATGTAGAGGGAATCAGGTCTTACATGGCTAACTGTCTTAATCCTTGCCCAGGTGGTTTGAAAAACATACTGGGTGCATGTGTGTGCATTCCAAAAATCCTGATGGAATCGAGAAACAGGAGAAAGAAGCCTGTGGTATGACAGTTCTCCATTAAAGGGTGCTTTCTCTCTCTCTCTCTTTCTGTCTCTCCCTCTCCCTGGTGAGTGCATGCATCCTCTGGCAATTAAAAAAAAAAAACATTATCAAGAAAGTGAAAAGACAACATACAGAATGGGAGAAAACATTTCAAAGTCTTATAATAAAGACCTAGTATTCAAAATATATAAAGTACTCTATAACCCAACAATGAAAAGAATAGTAACAGAATTTTAAAATATGACAATAGACTTGAATAGACATTTTCCATAGAAATTATACAGATGACCAAGAAGGACGCACATGAAAGGATGTTCAACGTCATTAGTCATTAGAGAAGTTCAAATCAAATGACAGCACCCTATCACTTCATACGCACTGTGATGGTTATAATAAAAAACGAAAGGAAAGAAGTAAAGAATATAGATAACAAGTGATGACAAGGATGTGAAAAATTAATCTTTATACATTACTGGTGGGAATGTAAAATAGTTCAGTCATTGGAGAAAATAGTTTGTTAGTTCTTCATAAAAACAGATTTACCAGGGCTGACAGGTGGCGTGGTGGTTAAAGGCACTAGACTCCCACATGGTCAATTGTGGTTTGAGTCCTGGACCTGGACCTGGTGGCTTCCTTTTTCACTTTCCTCTCTCTCTATCTGTCTGTCTCTGATCATACTGGAAAATAATAATAATAAATAAAATTAAAATAAAATAATTCTTAGAAAAAAAAACAGACTTACCACATAAAGGAGCAATTCTACTCTTGGGTGTACAGTCATGTGTTGTATAATGATATTTTGTTCTACTGTGGACCTCAGTTACAAAGGTGGTCCCATACGATAATGGAGCCAAAAATTCCTATTGTCTAGTGACATCATAGTTGTTGTAATGTTGTAGTGTAACACAGTCTCATGTGCTTGTGGTGATACTGGTGAAAACAGACCTACTGTGCTGCCAGTAGTTATTTAAAAATAAACACATGCAGAGTCTGTCGGTGGTGCAGTAGTAAAACATGACTGCAGAGTAATCCTGCAGAGAGGCTTTTGGTTCAGGCTGGAGACTGCCTGAAGGCTGGGAGAGGATCTTGACATCAAGATCCTGTTGATTGCTAGGGTACCTTTTCTCTCTGTCTCTGTCTCTGTCTCTGTCCCTTTCACTCATCGAAGAAATAAATGAACAAACCTTAACAAAATATAACACATACAATTATTTAGGGTACATGATACTCTACAATGATGATAAATGACTAGGTTACTACTTTATTTAATATACAATGCTCTTTATTGTTATTTTAGAGAGTATTCCTTCTTTTTAAATCATTATTAATATTTTTATTTTGCCAGAAGGCATGTTTGCTTGGCAGAGAAAGACAGAAAGGGAGAAGAGAAATCACCTCCCATGGATGCTTTGGGGAATGGTCATGTCACATTCCTTCTCCTCCACCTCTTCTTCTTTTCAGGATGTTAGGCAAGCATACACACATGCCCAGCATGTTTCTGTGGCACCAGGTTCAATATTTGAACTGCAGAGTTGGCCATGTGGGATACACTTGCCTTAACCAGCAGGCCACAGATCCAGCCCTACAATGTATTCCTTCTTCATTTTTAAAAAGTCTGCTGTGAAACAGCATGCCATATTATGCTGGCAGCAGCCTCATACATCATGAATTTATCTTGTGTCTTGATTGCATCACTGCTTCTGAAGAGCTTTCAGTGTAGGCGGAAGACAGTGGTGATGCTCCTGACTTAGGCTAATGATTGTGTTTGTGTCTTAGTTTTATAACAAAAAAGTTTAAAAGCAAAATAAGTAAATAAATACATTTAAAATAGAGAAAAGCTTATGGAATAAGGATATAAAGAAAAGTTATTTTTATATAGTTATACAGTGTGTTTGGGTTCTAAGCTATGAATAAGATGAATATCAGAGTGACAAAATTTAGAAGTTTATAAAGCAAAAGTGTTACAGTAAGCTAAAGTTAGTTTATTTTTGAGAAAAAAAAAGATTTTTTTTTTTGTAAATTTAATGTAGCCCAAGTGTGCAGTACTTTTAAAGACTACAGTTATACAGTAGTAATGTCCTGGGCCTTTGTATTCATTCACTACTCACTCACTAACTCAGGGCAACTTTAAATCCTGCAGACTCTATTCATGGTAAGTGCCATATATGGCTATATAATTTTTTTTATCCTTCCTACTGTATTTTTATTCTTTGTTTTCTATGTTTAGATACATAAATACTTATTGTGTTACAGGTGCCTAAAATAGTCAATACAATAACATATGCTGTACATGCTTGTACCCTGGGAGCAAGAGGCTATACATATAGCCTACGTGTGCAGTAGGTTATATAATCTAGTTTTGTATAGTATAAGTATAATTTATGATGTTTACCCAACAACAAAATTGCTTACGGATGAAATTCTCAGAATGCATCCTTGTTTAGGTACGCATGACCATATGTAGAGAAAGTTCTTTAAAAACTAAATGTCTTAGTATTTTCCCATGTTGTGTGGTTTAGTTTTTGTTGTTTGTTTTTTCATCTTTTGCAAATCAAAACAGCTAGCTATTTCAAATTCTATATTGAGAGAATTTTCGGACTTGTCTGGAATTTGCTAATGTTCCTTGAGGGGCAAAATAAAAAATGTGAGGAAACAATATCATAGATGAAAAAAATTCTAAATTGTGGAGGACCAGCAGGTGGCGCAGTGGTTAAAGGCGCTGGATTCCCACATGGCTGACTGCAGTTTGAGTACTGGACCTGGTGGCTTGCTTTCTCACTTTTCCTTTCTCTTTCTCTCTGTCTGGTCAAATTTAAAATAATAGTAATAATAATAATGATAACAAATAGAAATAAATAATTCTTTAAAAATTGTTTAAATTGTTATAATTAATTGCTAAGGAATATAATAAAATCTTCATAATGTTGAAAGATCAATGTTTAACAGAGTATGAACTTTGTTAGCATTAAAATGTTCTGATCTTATGTCCAACCGAAAAAAAAAAAAGATGAAGAGAATTAAAAGCATTTTAATTTCTGGTGCTTCTTTTTAACAGTAGATGAATAGATTGTAGATTGAATATTTCTTTGCCACATATGGTTTCATTAATAGCCCTTCAGCTTTTTTCTGTCACGTTTGAAACTTTACACTTAGGTAAATCCAGTGTCCTGTTAGACTAGTGATTGTGTATATGTTTGCTTAGAGATTATCTTTTATCGCTTCCTACACTGTATTATTCATGTTAATAAACATTTTATTCAGGGGGCTAGCAGGTGGTGTGGAGGTTGAGGCTCAGAACTCTCATGTGTCTAACTGCAGTTTAAGTCCCGGACCTGGTGGCTTGCTTTCTCACTTTCTCTCTCTCTCTCTCTCTCTCTCTCTCTCTTGGTCTCGCCCTAGTGAGTGCACATGCCCTGTACCAAATTAAAAGAAAAATAATAATTATAAATAAAAAGTTAAATAAATAATTCTTTTAAAATCCCCACTTTTGTAGAAATTAGCTTTCTTCATATTTAATGTCAATAAATGCTTTGACAGTGGTTGATAAGAGGACATACAGATATCAAAGTAAGAATTTTAAGTATCTAATGGCAATGAAATGAACTCAGAGTCGAACTTAATGTGAGATGAAAACACACTACTTTCTTCACATAACCCCTTTAATCCTCTTTCTGCCCTCATTTAAGAGAAAGAGCACTGAGACACCTACCTCTCTCTTGCCCTGTGGATTAGAAATTTTCATCTGGCTCCATGGCGATGGTCCACTAACCTTCTTTGTTAGTCTCATGACCGGGGACCACCTGGGATACATAGCATGTTTTCTGAAATATTTTGTTTTAGGTCATCTATTAATAAAACCTTCACTTGTCTTAATATAAAATGAATATCAGAATGACAATGAGATATTTCTAATAGGAAATGAGTAATAGAAAGGCTGGAAACCATAGAACAGCTTAGGTTTAAATAAGAGAGAGCATACTGGAGTGAGTCAGAGGGACAAATGCTTTCTGGTCCACTTCTTTCTCTTACTTTTCTGTCAATCATTATGATGTTATGATACCATGGCCCTTTTCTAGCAACAGACTCTCTTTGGGCATTCAGCCACTACAAGATACTATTCCTGAAGGTTCTATTCTTGTTCTCTCTCCTTGGCAGAAACACCCCAGGGAGGGAGCCAACTCAAGTTCCCCTTTCCCAATTACCTTCTAACTATTTCTCCTATCCCACATCCCCAGCTATCCCCCTCAAGGCTTTTCTCTGTCTAATAAGTCCAGATGGGCCCGACCTCCTTATACTTTTACTTTTAGGTTATATTTGTCATCCTATATCTTTAATGAGCTCTTCCCTATTTCACATTTGCCTATGTTTAAAAATGAATGGAAGAAGATAACGAATGACTTCCCTGTGCAACTTTTATTTCTAAAGGGAATACCATTGTGAAGAATGTCTACCAACATACACATACTTGTAATTCATTGTGCCCATCTGCTGTCTGCTCTCTATTAACATTTTGTAGGGTTACGCTGAGCGTATTTGTCTCACCTGTGCCATTCTAATAGTCTTGTGAGACATACTTCTGTTGGTCTTCAAGAGAATGACTCCTTATTAAACATAAGTATGTTAAAAGTAGTATCTCATAAAATATTCTGTCACTTAAGTTACTTAGTAAAATTTCTTGTTATGGTCAATGACTTGATACACAAAAAGAAGTACGGATTTATATTACTCAGCTATAAATCTTTTTATACTAGAGATATTTTTCCTTTCTTTTTTAGGTACTGGCCTCAGGATTTGGCATCTCAGGCATTGCTAATATCTCCTGATCAAACCTTTTTGTATAGGAGTGTTGCTAGCCTAATGCCAACTAAAATTATATCTTAAAAATAAAACAAAATGGCACACCTTGCTTACTTTCCCTGCCCTCTACAATGGGTATCTTTATATTTCCTTTATAGCTGGCTAAGGCTTTGATGAGTTGGGAGAGAGTGGAAAAGGTCAATAGGGAGACTGAGTGGAAGTGTAGAATGGGACAGGCTGCCTGCAGGGACTAGCTCCGGCACTGAACATGGACTGGCTTGGAAAGCTTTGGGAACTGATCGACAGTAAGTGGTAATGGAACCTAAACGTTCTAAGGGAATTCATCTCAACTCCATTTCCTTAGTTCACAACTCACTGGATCATTTAAGTCACCAAATAGGTCTCTTTTTAGTTACCTATTCTGTGAGTCCTCTCTAATTCTAGTATAAAAAAAGGAATATAGTTTTAGTTTAATGTATGACTCACTTCTTTGTCAAATTAAGTGAGGAGGTAATTCACCCCTAACTCCTTTAGGGTCTTATGCAGTCATAGTTTTCCTTATTCATTCTGATTTAAGATTGAAAATCCCAAAAATGTGATTTTATATTTAAAACTCTACCACATTTAAATCAATATATAAGTTCAAGGACATTGGAATTGGTATAATTTATGGTTCTTTTTTTTTTTTTTTTCCTCGCACTAAAAAACTTCAAATTCACTGAAGTATTGCTTTGGCTTTTCTTACCCAAATGGTATACTTATCTGATTCACTTCAATAGTTGCCTATTTTCCCTTTCAGAAATGTCTGTTCTCTCACCAGGAGACTAAAACATTGTGCAGATGTACAGTTGGATACAATGATGCCAATATAATATATGCACTATTCAATAATTTATTTTGTATCTGGAGTGATGCATCTGTTTCCTTCTTGTGGGAGGGGGTTTGAGCTTCATTTCAATGTCATTTTAGGTACTGGTCCAATTCTTCCATCCAGTTAACCAAAAATGAAAATTTCCATCTGTTCAATTGCCATTCAGAGGAATGTTTTATCTCTGAAGCACATTATGACAACTAAAATTGACAGCATAATCTGTCTGACTTTTTTCTCTTTTATTCCCACTTTTTCTCTCAGCATGAATAACTTCAAATTCACTGAAGTATTGCTTTGGCTTTTCTTACCCAAATGGTATACTTATCTGATTCACTTCAATAGTTGCCTATTTTCCCTTTCAGAAATGTCTGTTCTCTCACCAGGAGACTAAAACATTGTGCAGATGTACAGTTGGATACAATGATGCCAATATAATATATGCACTATTCAATAATTTATTTTGTATCTGGAGTGATGCATCTGTTTCCTTCTTGTGGGAGGGGGTTTGAGCTTCATTTCAATGTCATTTTAGGTACTGGTCCAATTCTTCCATCCAGTTAACCAAAAATGAAAATTTCCATCTGTTCAATTGCCATTCAGAGGAATGTTTTATCTCTGAAGCACATTATGACAACTAAAATTGACAGCATAATCTGTCTGACTTTTTTCTCTTTTATTCCCACTTCAGATTCTCTTGAGCTTTAACAAGAGAAGATTCTTTTTCATAGCCGCCTAAGATTATAGGACTTACTGTTTTTTTCTCTCTACTGTCTACCAATAGAGCATGAATGGCTGTCCACTATTCGCAACTTTATTATATATATTTTTTGTCCATTAGTGACCCTACAGGATCATACTTGTTAGCATGTTATTAACAGAACAATGCAAACATAGCTTTCTCTTTCTATATGAGTACATGTCTGCCAGTAATATTTGGCATTCTGTTGAATGCACAGATTCTCTCCAGTTCATGTTTGGGAGGCACAGTTACAGGCTGATTTTTATTGATCTTTCTGTACTTAAGAAAACTGGCTAAAGAGGTTTAGAATATTCTGTCTCTAAAGTTTTTTTTTTTTTTTTAACTCCTAGAGACATACTACTAGTGTCTCAAATAAGTATTATTGCTAAAATGGCAGAAACAGCTCTTTTTAATTACTATTAATGTTCTAATTTAATTCACCCTGCCCCTCAATATCTCTTTCTCTGTATGAGTCAAGTAAAATTTTCTACAGTGTGAAGTTTAAGAATCAATATAGTAAAAATTCAGCTATATTGAACCCCAGAAAAAAACTATTCTGGGTTGCTAGATTTTTATTTTTATTTTGAAATGTCTGTATTTTTAATAACCATCTCTTACATCTGTATCCCTTCTTGTTCTGTTGAAGAGATTATATGAGCTTTATCTATAATAATGACCAGCACTTACTTTTCTATATTGTAAAATATTTGTGCCTTCTTTGACCTTTGAAGGACTTTCAGCTATAACCTATGTTATTTATTCGCATGATTGTGCTCACTGTATTTTGTGTCCTTACTTATTTATTTTTTCTCTCTCCCTATGTTGTTGGTTTACAGATATCCCTTCTATCTTCTTACATCTCATGTACTTTATTATAGCAACTATGATTTCTAGGGGGTCAAACCGAGAAGTACTATATTCCAATTATGTATTATGCTACTCAATCATTCAGCGTTAAAACTGAAATTCATATTTTCTTATGGTACAAGAGTTTGATATAATAAATAACTAACTGTATGCTGTTCAACATGTAGAGTATTTAAACTTTACATAGTAGAAAATTTTACTTGGCTTATACAGAGAAAGAGATATTGGGGGGAAGGGTGATTTAAATTAGAACATTAATAGTAACTAAAAAGAGCTATTTCTGCCACTTTCAGCAATAATACTTATTTGAGACACTAGTCATAGGTCTCTAAGAGTTGGAAAAAAAAAACAAAACACCCAAACTTTAGAGACAGTATGTTCCAAATTTCCTTAGCCAGTAATTGTATAATCTACTGGATTATATAAGGGGGGAGGGGCAAAAGCACTCTTGAGAGTGTTAAAAATTAAAAGTGGAGGATTCTAGATCTGTTTTAGACCTTTTTTTAGCTATAGTGGTATGAAAAAATATATATTTTTGTGTTTTATGGGAGACTGGGTAAATTTAATTCTGCTCTTTTAGGTCTTTGGGATCTCACGATCTGAGAAATTCTCTAATCTACTATTGATGTCTCATCTTGGGGGTGGTTTACTTTGTTGTAGTCTACTCTTGTGGACAGTTTTCTTAGGGAAATTATTAAAGGTTAGGCAGCACTTAAGATACAGTCACATCATTTACAGGCATATCATTTATTGTATTTCTAGGACTATAGATATTTAACATTTTAAAAGTATTTTAAGTCTTTCTCCTTAGTCACTTCTAAAGAAAAGGGAGGGAGTTGGACGGTGGAAGGATGAAGAATGAGGGGAGGGAGAGAAGGAGAACAGGAGGAAGGAGAGTTGTGGGGTAAATCAGTAATGAGTAGAAAAAAAAATGTGATCAAAGTTCAGAAGTTGTATGTCTAAATCTGTCTTCCAGTACTGGGGAAGACTTACTAACAAAAATAAACTGAATTTCTTGAAAGCAACATAAGAATTTTATATAAGTGGGAAAAGGAAGGAAATGGAATTGGGAAGTATTATAGAAGGATGGAATGGTATAAATTGGTTCTGTATGCACAAGTGTTCAAATACTGTTTTGTTATTCTAGTACCTAAAAATTTAAAGTATGAAATCTAAAATATCACTTTGTTCTATAAGTATATAGCATATTTTATACAAAACAATGTGCTTGGGCATGTAGAGAATTAAAAAATAAGTCAGATCCAACTCTGTCTTCACTAGCAGTATGACATAGTCAGTAGACCCTAGGATTGACAGCCAATCAGAGCTGAGTTTGAATCCTAGCCAAGCCACTCTATGATCCTGTGATTTATTCCAAGTATTTATTAAGTACCTACTGTGTGCTAGGTATTATTCTAAGTGCTAGAATGCTTTAGGTAAACACTATATAAAAAGTGCGTCTCTCATATTTTCATGTTAGAAGGAGATGGACAATAAACAAATAAATATATAAACAACACATGATCAGAGAAACAAGAGAGAGGTGGATTTTACGTGTTATTAGATGATCAGGAAAAAAACCCTAAGGCATGAGTGGTTTTCTGTTCCTGGAACAGAAAAAAGGTTTGCAACTGTAGCGGCAAAGAGGAGAATGATAGGAAATGAAATCAGAGATTGTCTGAGGCTAGGTCAAATAGGGGTCACTAATTATGCTTCGGTTTCATTACCTATAAAATGAGGGTGATTCCACCTATCTCAAAGCATCATGAGTAAGTATGTAAAGGTTTGTTATGTAATAATTGACAAATAAATATTTGTCAATTAATTATTATTACCATCACTTTCATTATTATTTTCATCTAGTAAGTGACAGAATCTGCATATGAACATAGGTCCTTCTCTTTCCAACTCTCACATTTGTTTTGTTTCTACTGGTATCTCTTCTGTAGAGAAAGATCATATTAAGCTTTGTATAGAAAAATAACATTGAATAGGGTTTTGAAAGAGGGGCTGCTTTTGTAGCATTCAAGATTTTTATGGACTGCCTTCCTTGTCTCTCTCATCTTTTTCTTCTTGTATTGCTTATTTCCCTAAATCTGTATTT
>NW_006159708.1:2775189-2777862 GCF_000334495.1 Tupaia belangeri chinensis | reverse complement strand
TTTTGTGCATTGTCCTATCATAGTTTTGCTGTGGTCTTTACTAACTCATGGTTATTATGACTTACAGTTACTCCCTACATTTTGTTAAAAGTCTGTAGCAGTATTTTCAGATCATAGAGATTTTTAGGTGTTACAAGATGAAAGTATTCTGAAGTCAAATAAATTAAGAAATAATTTGTTCCACAGAGTTAAACAGATTGTCTGTGAAAATGAAAAGCTTTTTGGAGCTTTTAATTTGCTGTTGTTATACTGGAAATCTCCAAGAGGGAGAGAAGGAATATAGAGGACAACATATAGTAGTTTATTAACTCATAAACAAAATTTTTTTTTTGAGAGGTTTTCGCTATAGGTTGCATGCGCTTGCCAGAGAGACAGAGAGAGACAGAGAGATAGAAAGTGAGAAATCACCCCCAGGGGGGGATGGCCACGCACCAGTTCCTTCTCCTCCATTCTCCTCTTAGGATCTTGGACACGCACACACATGCGCCCGGCATGAGTTTAAGCCGCCGGATCCGGGACTTGAACCGCGGTTGACTACATGGGAGTCCAGTGACATAGCCATTATGCTAACTGCTGGTCCCCCTCATAAACAAATTTAACCAAAGAATTGACTCCTCCACCCAGCCCCCCAATCCCAGCCAGGGAGAGTCTTGAGAGATTAATCCATTATACCACACAGATTTATGTGATAACCAGAAAACTCTAAACTTATTATAGCAGAATTGAGGAGAATGCATTTTCATGATTCCTGGGTCCTACCCCACTCCTATCAAAACAGAATCTTGGAGAGGTGATATAAATGTGTCCTAGATTTTCTTTTCCCAGCTCTTAAATGATTGGATTAACAAGAGCTCTGTTCTCAGTGATTACTGATTTTACTGTGTATCTTATGGCTTCAGTGCCAATTACTCTAAAACATTAGATCCATTCTTCCTATTTTCTGATTCTAGGCACTTCAGAATAACTGCTTACAGTCAGTTATTTCATAGACCTCAGACTCAGCGTGTTAAAAAAATGAAACTAATTTTTCTTTCTTTCAAAACTAAAGAAATTATCTGCTTTTCTTCTAATAATCTGTTTTAGGAAATGATGCCCACTACCAACTAGATGTCCAAGTCAGAAAGGCCGGGGTCAAACTTAATTCTTCTCTCTGACTTACTCCCACACTCCTTCAATCACTGGGCCTAGCAATTGCACTTTCTCATTAACTCTTGAGTCTTTCCATTTCTCTCTATCCTCAGTATGTCTGTGCTTATATGGGCTTCTCCTAAGCTACAACTGCTTCTTTCTTGATTCCATTCTCCTCTTAGGATCTTGGACACGCACACACATGCGCCCGGCATGAGTTTAAGCCGCCGGATCCGGGACTTGAACCGCGGTTGACTACATGGGAGTCCAGTGACATAGCCATTATGCTAACTGCTGGTCCCCCTCATAAACAAATTTAACCAAAGAATTGACTCCTCCACCCAGCCCCCCAATCCCAGCCAGGGAGAGTCTTGAGAGATTAATCCATTATACCACACAGATTTATGTGATAACCAGAAAACTCTAAACTTATTATAGCAGAATTGAGGAGAATGCATTTTCATGATTCCTGGGTCCTACCCCACTCCTATCAAAACAGAATCTTGGAGAGGTGATATAAATGTGTCCTAGATTTTCTTTTCCCAGCTCTTAAATGATTGGATTAACAAGAGCTCTGTTCTCAGTGATTACTGATTTTACTGTGTATCTTATGGCTTCAGTGCCAATTACTCTAAAACATTAGATCCATTCTTCCTATTTTCTGATTCTAGGCACTTCAGAATAACTGCTTACAGTCAGTTATTTCATAGACCTCAGACTCAGCGTGTTAAAAAAATGAAACTAATTTTTCTTTCTTTCAAAACTAAAGAAATTATCTGCTTTTCTTCTAATAATCTGTTTTAGGAAATGATGCCCACTACCAACTAGATGTCCAAGTCAGAAAGGCCGGGGTCAAACTTAATTCTTCTCTCTGACTTACTCCCACACTCCTTCAATCACTGGGCCTAGCAATTGCACTTTCTCATTAACTCTTGAGTCTTTCCATTTCTCTCTATCCTCAGTATGTCTGTGCTTATATGGGCTTCTCCTAAGCTACAACTGCTTCTTTCTTGATTTTCTACCTCCTACCTTGTTCTCTAATCAAGGTTCTACACTCTGGTCTTAGTAAGATTTGTAAATCTCTAGGTGAAATTGTGTGATTTCATTACCATCCTTAAGATTAAGCCCATTCTACTGAAGTTAAAATGCATTACAGAGGATCCAGTCCCTGCATACCTGGTGAGTATTTTCTCACTCCTTTGCTGTCTACCCTACAACCTACCAGAGAGTCTTCAGTTTCTTTTTAAAATATCATACCAGGCCCTGGGAACCAGCAGTTAGCGTAATGGCTATGTCGCTGGGTTCCCACGTAGTCGACCGCGGTTTGGGTCCCGGACTTGGTGGCTTAGAACTCACGCCGGGCGTGTGTGCGTGCGTGCCCAAGATCCCGAGAGGAGAATGGAGGAGAAGGGATTGCGGCGTGACCATCCCCCCGGGGGGGTGATTTCTCGCTGTCTCTATGTCTCTCTCTGTCTGTCTGGCGAGCGCATGCGCCCTATAGCGAAAAACTCTCAAAAAAAAAAAAAAAAAAAAAAAAAAAAATAA
>NW_006159708.1:2767358-2775070 GCF_000334495.1 Tupaia belangeri chinensis | reverse complement strand
GAGGAGAAGGGATTGCGGCGTGACCATCCCCCCGGGGGGGTGATTTCTCGCTGTCTCTATGTCTCTCTCTGTCTGTCTGGCGAGCGCATGCGCCCTATAGCGAAAAACTCTCAAAAAAAAAAAAAAAAAGAAAAAAATATTATCATACCAGGCCCTTATGCATGTTTCTCTTTCCTCTCTACCTTCCTGCTACTTCTCTCCTTTTTACCTTCTATTCTTCCATCTAGCTAATGACCAGTCCTTTACCTCAACATCTTTCCCAGGGAGGCCTTCTACACTTTTTAGAGTAGTTTGGAATCATATGCTATATGTTCTCAGAGTTCTTTTTTGTACTTACCTCACTACTCTTTGTTGTTATTACATATCTTACTGTAGTAGGGTTGCTTTTTTTTGTGGGTTACTGTGCCTGATGCTGCTATTTGCCTTATTATACATCCATCCTTTCTTTCTTAAAAACAATAACTCATATTTTTAGCTGAGTATATTGCCACATAGTGAATAACTAATGACATTTCCTTTTTTCCCTTACAGCTAGGTTGAACCTTATGGTTAATTCTTGGACAATGAGATATAAGCGGAGTAGGACTTCTATAATGTATCATTGAAGAGAAAGGGCATTCTCTTCTCCCTTTCCCTCTTCACCCTGTGCTGGCCAGAATGTGAATATGCTGGCTAGCCTTTGAGTAAGCATCTCAGTCATGAATAGGCACTTTCAAGGCAGCAGATGAGCCAGATAGAAAGTGCCTGAATTCTTTATGACTATGGATCTCCTACCATTATAAGCTCTGTACTCTTGGTCTCTATATTTCCTTTATGTTAGGTAATAATAAATGTCTGTCTTGTTTAAGCTAGTGATATTTGCTTCATCATATGTTTTTTACTTCTTGATTTTTCTCTTCATTACGCCTTTTCCTATGTTTGGATAATTCTGTATCTTATGAGTCTTACTAGGAGGCAGAGCCCTCCTTCCCTAGCAGAAGAGCTATATCTTCACTTTCCCGGCTTCCCTGGTAACCAGGATGTGGACGTATGACCTAGACTCAACCAACGGGAAGTATTTTCCTCACTTTTGAATTCATGAGCTAATAATACAAATAAATGGGACAGAAAAGCATTCTTCCTGGCAGTCGTTGTGATTGGGTAGGACTTTGGGGAGGAAGTAGAAGGCAGCAGAACTCTGAAATCAGGAGATCATCTACTATGGTTTAGTGCTAGTGAGATGAGAGGTGCAGGCTGTAGCATCTATGGCTTCATTGTAGTAGCCATTAGGTCTGCACTGGATTAGTTCTATGGTATCTTTTTTTATGTCCCCCATCCCCTTATTACATAGCTTTTGAGCTATTAACTATTGAACATTCCTTTTTGGTTTAAGCTGAGCAAAGGTTTCTATATCATGCAGTTAAAATCCTCTACTGATGCAGTCATGATTGGTCTTTGCTAGCATATTGTAAATACTATGAGGGCTATCTCGTTCATCAGTATATCCCACTGGTAAAGTTTATCCAGACATGAGATTGCTATGCTAATTTGAGACCAAAGATAACACAGAAAGAGAGAAAGGTTGCTGACAGTCTGCTTATTGTTTACTTCCTATTGTCTGACTATTGGCCTTTGTAAAGCGTTCCTCCCCATGATAAACATTTGCACCAGACCCCTTTAAAAGGGCTGGCCATTTCTTGCCAATAAACTGTTCTGGATAACTTGTTACATAGACTTTTACCCAATCTTATCTCTTCCCAATCTCCCTCAGACCCTCTTCTGTTACCTTTGACCAACACGAACTCTTTCCAAACAACATACAAGTGCCATAATTCTTTTTTTTTTTTTTTTTTGGAGAGATTTTTGCTATAGGGCACGTGCGCTCACCAGACAGAGAGAGACATAGAGACAGAAAGCGAGAAATCACCCCCCAGGGGGGATGGTCACGCTGCAATCCCTTCTCCTCCATTCTCCTCTCGGGATCTTGGGCACACACGCACACGTGCCCGGCGTGAGTTTCAAGCCACCGGGTCCGGGACACGAACCACGGTTGACTACGTGGGAGTCCAGCGACATAGCCATTACGCTAACTGCCGGTTCCCTAGACCTCTCTCTTGAGATTCAGACTAGTATATCTCTGCCTACTTGATAGCTTCATCCTAATATATTGTGAAACTCTTAAACTCAATATATTCTAAAGTCCAAAATTGAATAAATTTTGTTGTTCCTTCCACCAGATAGATATTATAGATACAGCTAATATCTAAATAACTTGCATAATCTAGTTCTCAGCAGATTAGCTAAAATTAAATTTAATATGCATGTGTAAAGTCATACTTAAAATTTATTCTTAGATTTTTCTTTCTTTCTTTAGTCCTGTACTTTATGATCTGTTAATGTATAATTAGGACCCATTTATAATTTCCAAAATTCTGTTTAGTATCAGTACTTTACTACTGAATGTAGACATTAATAATGAAATGTGTTAGTACTGTGGGTTAGATGGACTTGAATTATAGAATACATTTGGATCTATATGTTTCTACTTTGAAAAATCATTTTAATTACATTTTAAACAATTTTCATTTACTATTTTTATTTCATAGAATTCTAAATCTCTCCAAAGTAGAATGAGTATCTTAGCTTTTAGAAAAATGGAACACATTAATTTGATAAAGAAATGGAACATAGTAATTGAAAAAATAGTCAAACCACGTCACATTTATTTTTTACATAATTTCACCTAATATAACTCAATTAAATGTTTTAAAAATTATAACAATAATTTGTTTTAACCAAATGTGTATCTTCACTTTAACCAAACCTGAACTCTCTAGGTAGCCATTGTGTAAATTGTATAACAGGACAGTTTCAGTTTAGAAACTCTGCAACAGTTTGGTTACCCTGGAATAGAAAAACATCTTCATATTGGGAATTATAAAGCCACATAAACAAATAAAAATTGGTTGTTAATGTTACAAACATTCAAACAGAGAAGTTTAGAAAATTAGTGAAATTTGCAGAGTCGCTTTTTTATTTAATCAACCACAGGAAACAGCTGATGCGTAAAAATATGTTAGTGCAATTTTGTTCATTTGAAACCCTCAAGCTTAATTAGATTTTTTCTGAACACTTAATTTATGGAAGAACAGTAGTTTCTTTTTGGATTTTAATTTTGTTTAATGTCTTTTGTTCAAAGGTACATAAAAAGAAAAATTTCCCTTTATAATAATTTCTTTCAACTCTCTTAAAATAGGTATTTAAAAATTTCCCTTTGTTGATATATTGATTTAAATGTTCTCTGCCTTGTATACTTGGATTATATTAAAGCTAATGGATTTATTTCTAACCAGTTAGTCTTTTCTATTGGACATCTGCCTGAATGTTTGAAGATTCTGAATAGAGCCAGTTTTTTTTTAATTCATCGCTCTGAATCATGTAACATTGAATGTGCCTCTCTGCATGTATTCTGTGCACTGCTGCTTGTGTATCACTGGAACCTAGCCTTTAGGGAGATCTTTGTTCCTAAGTTTATCTCCTCCTTTTGTAGCATTATGAATTCCTATTTTAAGTGAAAAAATATAGGTGAAAGTAAAATCATCATTCAAATGAATAGGTTAGAGAAAACAGAGTTATGTATTTAGAAATATACTGAGAAATTTGTATAATTCATAATAAGCTTGTATAATGTAAGTTTACACATCATGTATGAAACATATTTGTAGGTGTTCCAGCTATTTATACATTTAACTTTATGATAATTACTGTTGGAGATTACTGTAGCATGATACAGTGAGAGATTCATATTTATTCTTATGTCTCTGATTCCTGTGCACAGCTCCTAAAACCATTGGAATCTCTGGAGTGATCAAGAATTTCTTGTATGTTAATGAGATGATAGGTGGCTAAAGACCCCCTTAATAGGTAAAGGGTGGAGGCTGGTTCCCAAAAAGACCAAGTCAGGCCTAAGAAGATTGGAATTTGAACCTTACACCTCCATTTGGAATCTCTGGGTATGGCAAAGGGGCTGGAGATTAAGCTAATTTCCAACAGCCAGTGATTTAATCAATAATATCTATTTGATGAGACCTCCATAAAAATTTCTAAGCTTGCTTGAGGTTTGGAGAGCTTCCAAGATGGTTACCATACCCACAAGTTGATGAACATATCCACATGCCAGAAGGGAGGCACATCCGAACTCCTTAGGGACAGCAACTCCTGTGCTTGGGACCTTTCCAGACCTTATCTTATGTACCTCTTCTTCTAGCTGTTTATTTGTACCATTTATAATAGGTCAATAATAGTAAAATATCTTCCTGAGTTCTGTGAGCTATTCTAGAAAATTATCAAACCTGAAGAGGTGCTTGTCAAGGCTGTCAAATTATAGCCAGGTGGTCAGAAGTATAAGTGGTTATTTGGGGCTTGGATTAGTGCCTAAAGCAGGTGCAATCTTGTGGAACTGAGTCCTTAACTTGTGGAGTCTGCACTAATGCCTAGTGTAGAATGGAATGGAATTGTAAGACACTCAGTTGGTTTCTGGAGAATTGGTAAATTGGTTGATGTGAAGAAAAAAACCCACGCATTAGTTGTCAGAAGTGTTGCAAATAAAAATAACTCAGAGTAGGAAGTTATAAAGACTCTTTCTGTTTTGAAATAATTATTACTGTTATTTACAGTTTTTTTTTTTTTAAGTGTGGTCTCACTATGTTGAGATCTTTTTGTCCAGCCTCCCAAGTAGCTGGGACCAAATGCGCTGCCACACCCATCTCTATTATTACTGTTATTTACAGTTTTTTTTTTTTTAAGTGTGGTCTCACTATGTTGAGATCTTTTTGTCCAGCCTCCCAAGTAGCTGGGACCACATGTGCTGCCACACCCATCTCTTTTAGACATGATCTTGCTGTGTTGCCTATGCTGGCTGTGAGCTCTTGATCTTCTTGCTGCATCTACATTTTTGGTGGGCTGGAATTTGAACCTGGGCTTCCCATGTGACATTAGCCTGCTGAAGAGCAGCATCAATCAGCATGTACCATTGAAGCTGGGGTCACAAATGTTTTTGAAATGCCAGGGATGGTAAGCTTCCTATTGTTGATTATCTACTTAATAGAACTTAGATTTTATAAGTTTTAGAATAACATTAAACTCTAACTGCCTACAAGGAAGAAAAAATCTTTTGCATGTATTTAATAACTACTCAGGGGGCCAGCTGATGGTGTAATGGTTACACTGGTGGACTCCTAGTTGGCCGACATTTGGTTCGAATTTCAGACTCAGTGGCTTAAGCCAGGCACATGTGCATGTGTGCCCAAGATCTCAGGAGGAGAATGGAGAAGGGATTGCAGCGTGGTCATTCTCCTTTGGGGATGATTTCTCACTTTCTTTCTCTCTGTGTCTCTCCAGTGAGCACATATGCCCTATAGCAAAAATCTCTCTAAAATAAATAATAATTGCTCAGTACCCATGATATAGGTATTACATAGGAATGCAGAATCTATTTCTCCTTAAGTTTCTTTTCTTTTTTTTCTTTTTTTTTTTAGTGTTTTTGCTGTAGGACATGTATGCTTGCCAGAAAGGAGAGACAGAGAGAGACAATGAAGGGGAAAGTGAGAAATCACCCCCTAGGAGGAATGTCATGCTGCAGTTCCTTCTTCTCCATTTTCTTCCTAGGATTTTGGGCATGTATGCACACATGCCCTGCATTATTTTCAAGTCTCCAGCTCCAGGAACCATGGTCAGTCATATGGGAATTCAGCACCTTAACCACTGTGCCACCTGCTGACCCCTCTCCTTAAGTTTCTTGGTCATTGCTTCTTGAAACAAAATCGATATGAAAGAACCATAACCAGCAAGGTTGACTTTGAGGCATTGGCTTTGTTTTGAGATAGACATGCTTAGTTATGAACTATTAACTCTGAAAGTATGTCATATCTAATGGTATAGTTTTGTGTGTGTGTGTTTAAAAGAATTATTTTATTTAATTAACTTTATTTATTTATTTTAATTTCACTAGAGAGGAATAGAGTGAGAGAGTGAGAGGGAAAGTGAAAAAGCAAGCTACCAGGTCCAGGATTCGAACTGTGGTCAGCCATGTGGGAGTCCAGCACCCTTAACCACCACGCCACCTGCTGGCCCCTCTAATGGTAGAGTTTTTAACTGAAGCGATATGTATGCATCTGACATACTCTTTTTGTTAAAGTTTATTTCTTTATTTTCTTCATATTAAATGAGGAGCAAGGGGAGGAGGGACCCTCAACAAGGTCTTCACACATGGTCTCCAACGTCATGCAGTAGCATCTCTACAATGTGTGTCGCCAAGGCTGAGCCAGTACTACTTTTAATTCAAAATCTTACTAAATAGACCACCAAATTTCTTGTACTGCTGTATTCAAAAAGAAAATCATTGGACCATAATGATTGCTTAAATAGTTCTGTGCATTTTCATGTACTCAGCAATCTTTCCATAGTAGTGCACAGAAAATTCTACAGGTCAGGATAGCAATCAGTATTAGACATTTCCAAGCTTGTATTTACTGCATAATTTAAAATCAGAAGGGAAATGGTTAAATGATAACAATTGTGTGTTATATTTTAATGATCAAATGCATGGCTAACAGTTTCAAAAAAAGATTCATACACAAGTATAACAATTAACCTTTGGGATTTGATCAGGAACCCTTCTCATGTAAAAGCAGAAAAAGACAAAAAACAGCAGAGGTAAGGAGTGGGATGCTCAATGTAAGTTGGAGAACCAAAAGCCTGAAATTACATAACAGCTGTATAGTGGAGGGAAATAAAGCCAATTTTAAAGAAATCCTGTTGAATGATTGTTGTGATTGTGTGCATATTAAAATGATAATAATAGCATTTCTGTTACGTGGCAGCCAAGCAGTAAGAAAGCTGGTAGCAAGTAACTATGTGGTAGGAAAACTGTGGGGTAACTGTCAAGTGGGAATTTGAAGCTTTCTCCTTTTTTGATTAATTTTGCATTTTACAACACTAATATATTCTGTGTTTATATGGTGTATTTCTTGAGGTAGACATAAATGCTTGGACAGTTACTGTGGTTTACCTTTTTATCATGATAGTAGATTCTGGAAGAGTTCCCCTGAGGAACCCAGATCAAATGCTGCTTTCTGATTGAAGCTTGTAGTTTTAGAAATGAACCTGCCTGGGGGGACCCGCAGTTGGTGTAATGGCTATGTCGCTGGACTCCCATGTAGTAGACCGCGGTTCGAGTCCTGGATCTGGTGGCTGAAACTCGTGCTGGGAGTGTGTGCGTGTGTGCCCAAGATCCCAAGTGGATAATGGAGGAGAAGGGATTGCGGTGTGGCCATCCCTCTGGGGGGGTGATTTCTCACTTTGTATCTCTCTGACTCTGTCTCTCTCTGTCTTTCCAGTGAGCGCAGGCGCCCTATAGCAAAAACCTCTCCAAAAAATAAATAAATAAATAAATAAATAAAATAAAAAGAACCTGCCTGGGACCAGCAGTTGGCATGGTGGTTAAGTGGTTAAGGGCGCTGGACAACTGTGGTTCAAGTCCTGGACCTACCAGCTTGCTTTCTCACTTTCTCCCTCTCTCTCTTTCTCTCCCTCTCTGGTCAAATGAAAAAGGATGAATAAATAAATAAAGTTAAATTTAAAAAAAAAAAGGAAATGAATCTGCCTTAAGAATCTTTTTTTTTTTTTTAGTTTTTTTTTTTTTTGAGGGTTTTCGCTTTAGGGGGCGGGCCCCC
>NW_006159708.1:2742760-2766393 GCF_000334495.1 Tupaia belangeri chinensis | reverse complement strand
TTTTTTTTTTTTTTTAGTTTTTTTTTTTTTGAGAGGTTTTCGCTATAGGGCGCGTGCACTCGCCGGACAGACAGAGAGAGACAGAGAGACAGAAAGCGAGAAATCACCCCACAGGGGGGATGGTCACGCCGCAGTCCCTTCTCCTCTATTCTCCCCTCGGGATCCTGGGCACGCACGCACATGCGCCCGGCGTGAGTCTCAAGCCACCGGGTCCAGGACGCGAACCGCGGTCAACCACGTGGGAGTCCAGCGACATAGCCATTACGCTAACTGCTGGTTCCCTGCCTTAAGAATCTTGATTATAATAATGGATTTTGAGTTTAGAGACCAGTGTTAGGGTGAAAAAGTAGAGTGGTGATGGCTTTTACCTGTATGTTTTTTAAAGGATTGGTAAATTGCTTATGCCCATGTAGTCTGTCTTTCACTGTGCCCTCAGTGTATCTGACACGTGTAACCCCTGACTGCCCGTTCACTCTTGATACAATCAGGACTATCCTGAAGAAAGTACTCACTTTTCCTTCCCTCTCTTTTTTCTTTTTTAGTTTAAGAACTCAGAATTTGTTTCACATCATAAGTATGCTTCTTTCTCTACTTTTAGCTTATGCTCATTTACTCCTACTCTGATGAGGTATAGGTGTAGGAATGAAACAGTTTATAACAGATTGTAATCTAGTAAGGTTATTTTTAAATAGCACAATTTCATAGTAATGCTATATTAACAGTAAAGAGAAAAATAAACATTTAAGACCCGGAAAGTTAACCATGAGAGTCCTTTCTGTATAAATTTATAATCTGAATTATAAAAAAACTTTGTAAAAACTTTGAACTAAATTGGAATGAAATAGTATTTTTTTTAATTGCCATAGAGGATATGCACTCACCAGTGAGGGAGAGAAAGATCGAGAGGTGGAAGAAACACCCCTTCAATGAGGCATGGCAACACCACAATCCTTTCTCCTTTTCTACATCCTGTTGAGGTTTGGGCTATGCACACAGATATGCCAGGCATTTTCTAAGCCACCAGGGCCAGGATTTGAACCACAATCAGCTATGTGGGATCTGGTTCCCTTAACCATGAGTTTATGGTTCTTTCCCAAAATAGATGATTTATTTTGGTTTTCTTTGGGCATATTGATAATTGACTTTTGCTAAGTCAAATAGCGGTAGAATTGTTAAGACTAAAATAAGTATATGATTTTATATGATTCAGAAAGAGCAATAGTATTTATGGGTTATTCAACAGTATATGGGAGCTATTTTGCACCAGTTCTCATGAGAGCCGTTAGTTAAATATTTAGGAATTTTATAAACTGGTTGCTGAATACAGACATTATTAAAAATTTTATAATGATCAGCCCTTGGTGTGGTAATTGAGGCGGTTGGAACCCACATAGCCAACCAAGTGGTTCAAGTCCCAGACTTAGCTTGAGAAACACACCAGGCACATGTGCCTGCTGCTCAAATTCTGAAAAGGAGGGAGAAATGGAGAAGGGATTGTAGCATGATCATTCTATACATGGGGGGGGCACTTTCGTGCTCTCTCTGTCTCTTTGCAGTGAGTGTATGTATGTTTCCTCTGGCAAATAAAAACACATTTTTAATCATATAAATTTACAATCAAGTTCTATTTTTTAATTATTATTTTAGTGTACTACAGGGCACATGCTCTTCACCAAGAGAGGTGAGGGGGAGGGCGAAAGAAGAAAAGTGAGAAATCATCCTCCAGGAGGGTTGGTCAAACTGCAGCCCCTTTTCTTCCATCCTCCTCTTGGGATTTTGAGCATACACAAATCCCACTCAGCATGTTTTTCAAGTCTTCAGGTCCAGGACTCAAATGGCATGGTCAGCCATGTCGGATTCTGCTGCTTTAACATCCATGCCCTCTGCTGGCCCTAAGTTCTCTTTGTAAAAGAGGTAGTTAATACTCAGAATTCATTACTTCCTTAGCTTCCTGTGCTTACTATCAATATTATTTATGTTTGTGAGGTTCTTTATCCCTGTAAATATCTATGTAGTGAAAATAGTCCATAATGGTGGGCTTCTGTTCATCTCTTCCTAACTCCACACTCAATGACATCATGTTAGTAGCTTGCAGTTGGCCATGGTAGAGTACATCACACAAACTGTTAAATGCCACATATCAGAGATTACTTTATTTTGCTGATTGCACTTAAGAATGAGATGGAGAAAATGTTAATACGCCTTGTGTCTATAGTTGTTATATTGTGAAAAGCACAAAACTTGAGAAAATAGTCTTCCAAGTATGAATCGATATTCATGTTGAAACCGCAGTAAGTGAGCTGGTGGGTAAACATTTACCAGCACACCACTGGTTTAAATTCATTAAACTTTATTAATTTTTAATGAATGAAATTAGAGTTTCACATAATTGTTCAAAAATATAAGCTATATGAATGATAATGAAATGCATTTTTATTTCTTCAATATCAGTTTACTACTACCTAGAACATGAGATGTGTTTATATGTTTGCAATTAAAGCTAGTTTGTAGTTTTCTTAAATTGTAATATCCTCAACAGCCTCTATGTTAGAGGCTCCCTAGAAGGCTGACCAAAGTAATGAAAACTTAAAAACAATGACAACAAAACTAAATTGTATCTGAGATTCGAATTCTTTAGGCTTAGGAGTAGCCTAAGAATCTGTGTTTTATAAATTTTTCCTGGTAGTACCATTACCAGCCATACTTAGAAATCACTGTTTAATGTGATTTCTAATGGTATTTACTTGGTACAAGTAAAATAAAGATGATAAAAGGAACTCAGCAAGGTCTGTGTTGTTCATCTGTTATGAATTCATTGCATATTTCTTGTGAGTGCTATTAAAATATCACAAGTAATGCACTATAAAGAACTTTTTTTTTAGAGGTTTTTGCTATAGGGCACATGCCAGAAAGACAGAGAGAGACAGAGAAACAGAAAGCGAGAAATAAACCCCCCCCAGGAGGGATGGCCATGCCACAATCCCTTCTCCTCAATTATCCTCTCACTGTGGGCATGCACGCACACGCGCCCAGTGTGAGTTTAAGCCACTGGGTCTGGGACTTGAATCGCGGTCGACTACATGGGAGTCCAGTGACATAGCCATTACGCCAACTGCTGGTCTCCAAGAAGTTTTTAATTCATCATTAAGAAATTTTTCTCCAAATAAAATATCAATATGCAAAATAATGATTTTTAATGAAAAAACGAGTTTTAAAGGCTATTTTCTTGTCTTGACTATCATTTTGTAGTTTTGTTACCTTCCTGGGTCGTGCTCATTCTTTTCAAAGCCTGCATTTTCTCATCTGTAGAAAAAAGAGATTATGTTAGATAATCTTTAAGATAAAAAGAGATTGATCAAAATATTATGCTTTATTCATAAGTATTCATTTTTTAGTGCTGCTTCCAAGCCTACTGTGTCTTATTACAGAAAAAAAAAATAGAATGGTTTTATTTATTTTACTTGTTTCCTTATCTGTATAATGGGATAATAATAGTACCTATTATTTTAATGTCATTTTAGAAATAAGTAATATGTTAGCGTTTAAAGAATGTTTGACACACTATAAGTGCTATTTAAGTACTAACTACTATTCCATCTTCTTCCTCTTTTCCATCTTCTCTCCTTTTCCTTGATAATATTTCCTTCGTCCGTTTTACTGTATATTTGCTGCCCCTTACATTTCCCTGGGTTGATATTAAACTAACACTTTTTCTCCTCCTCTAGGAGAGTATTAATATTCTTTTAAAGTGTAATATGCTTAAATAAGTTTAAAACAAATTTAAAAAACTTTAAAGTTTCTTAGACTATTTCTTTAGCAACAAAGTAGACTAGAGAACCTGAAAAACCTTCCTGCTACTGAATACCCAGTAGTGATGGATAAAAAAAAAAAAAAAAAAAAAAAAAAAAAATTACTTTTTTTTTTTGGTAAATGTTCAGCTGAGTTTTCAAGAATATAAAGAAAATATCTGATTTTTTTAATGAATAATTTTTACATGTATTGTTACAAATGCAATTGTCCTTATTGTCCCTTTATTACTGGCTTCTTCCGATTTTGGTATTAGAGTATGTTAACCTCAGCGGAAAAAAACGTCTTTTTTTTTTTTCTTTTCTCTGGAATAGATTGTATAAGACCAGAGTTGCTTGTTTGTATGTGTCCTGGAAGATTTACTGGTTAGGCTTTGTAGGCTGAATAGTATTTGTACAGGAACATTTTGTAGGCTCAATTTTTTTTTTTTTGAGAGGTATTTGCTATAGGGCAGGTGTGCTTCCCAGACAGAGAGAGACAGAGAGATAGAAAGTGAGAAAACACCCCCCAGGGGTAATGGCCATGCCCACACAATCCCTTCTCCCCCATTCTTCTCTCGGGATCTTGGACATGCACGCACACGTGCCCAGCGTGAGTTTAAGCCACCTTTCACTCATAATATATTTTGAACTGTTTTGTTTTGCTTTTTAAGTTTCCAGATACATTTGGAACTTGTTTTGGTGCTACTTTTACGAGTGATTTCTCATTTCTAATATTATAGTATTAGTTTCCTATTGCTTCTGTAACAAATTACCACAAAGTCAGTGGTTTAAAACAACACAGATTAAGGCTGTGTTCCTTCTTGAGGTTTTAGGGGATAATCTATTTTCTTGCCCTTTCTAGAGGCTACCTGCTTTCCTTGTTCACGGCCCTTTTGTCCATCTTCAGGTATCTGACTCTCAGACCTCTGCTCTGTCCTCACGTCTCTTAATTTTGACTCTCCTACCCTCTTTCTTATAAGGACTCTGTGATTACATTGAGTCTACCTAGGTAAAACTGGATAACCTCCCCATCTCAAGGCCTTTGATTTAGTCACATTTACAAAGTTCTTTTTTGCCGGGCAAGGTAGCTTTCACATTTCCAGGGAATAGAAGTATGTGGACATTTTTAGGGAGCCATTATTCTGTTATAGTCACTATCAGGAAGTTTTATGTTATCAGGGTTAGAGTATTAATATATTCATGTGACATATACTCTTTGGTATTTGTTGAGACTCTCTTTGTAGCCTCGTGCATGGATTTTTTTTAAAAAAAGGTTTATTTCTTCCAACCAGGAAAGAGACAGACAGACAGACAGTACCCCCAACAGGGACTTCATGCTGCGATATACTGCCAGCCATCAACCAGTCCCAGTTCATGGGCAAGTGCATGCCTGACATACTCAGGAGATACATGGAATTGAACTAGGAATCTTTTCATATGGGATTACCTCATAAAGAATTTACCATGGCACCAATGTCCAGTCATTCAGTGCATGTTTTACTAAAATTTTTTAACTGCTTGAAAAAAAATCTAGTTGGAGATGTGTAATTCTCTTCAAACTCATGAGAAGAAAGCTGTCCAGTTAGATCTTTAAAATTCTTACTTATTTTTTGTTTCTTTAGTTATGAGAGAGAGATGTTAAGATTTCCCAATTTTATTCAATATGAATACATTTCTATTTGTAATTATATCAATTTTTTGCTTTTGATATTTTTGATAATATGTTGTTAGGTGTTTATAGCTTAAACAATGGTTTTATATTCCAGTTATTTTTTGTTCTTTTATCATCAAGTAATAATAGCCTCTTCAAAGTCCGTTAGTGTTTTTTTCTATATTAAAACTGCTATTCCAGCTTTATTTTGGTTAACATTTGTATGATATATCTTTTCCTCATCTCTTTATTTCCTTTCTTCCTGTTCTGTAATGTTTTAGCTAAATGTTTTCTAAATAGAATAAAAACAGATATTTCAAAACACTCTGAAATTTTGTATTCTTTTAATGGATGATTGTAATCTTAACTTGTTTCATATTTTATGATATATTTTTATAACTTTAATGTTTTCTCTTAATCATGCCTTTACTCTTTTTTTTTTTTTAGAGGTTTTTGCTATAGGGCGCATGCGCTTGCCAGACAGAGAGAGACAGAGAGACAAAAAGCGAGAGATCACCCCCCAGGGGAGATGGACTACGCCGCAATCCCTTCTCCTCCATTCTCCTCTCGGGATCTTGGGCACGCACGCATACACGCCCGGCGTGAGTTTTAAGCCACCGGTTAGGGACGTGAACCGTAGTTGACTACATGGGAATCCAGCAACATAGCCATTATGCTAACTGCTGGTCCCAATCATGCCTTTACTCTTTAAGTTTATTTATTTATTTTATGACACACACACACATACACACAGAGACATCCCTAATAGGATCCTCATGCCACAATCTACCTCCAGCCTCAGCCGGTTTAGCCTGTGGGTATGTGCACAAATGCCCAACTTGTAAAGGAAAGCTTTGGACTGCAAACCCAGTACCTTCAAATGTAGAACCAGCATCACAGAACATTGCATTAGCACAGCACCACCAGCTGGTCCCCTTTACTGTAATTTTTTTTTAAAGGAATATAAAACTATTTATTGACCACTGTTCACCAGTATGTACAATAAAGTAAACAATATACAGTTGGATAACATTATGATTGCTACAGTTATTGATTTTCCCTGCTTCTGCTGAATCAGTAACCCAGATACTGAAAAGATTGAGGCCTACACGTAAAGAATGAATTTGGGTTAAGAAAAGAAACATACACAATAGTATAGATCACAAATATGTTCACTTATTTATGCCAGCAAGTCCTAAACTGCTAACATCTTTAACCATCTGATTAAGTTTCCATGAGTCAAATCTTAGACATTTCATAAATAATAACCTTTTAGTCAATAGAGCATAAGGATTTCAACTTTTTGTAAAGGAAAATTTTACTAGAGAATTAAAATGCCCACTTAACTTTAAGTCTTTCTTAGCTAAACACGGATTTGTCTGTTTTTGTCATCTGGGAGGGGAGCTTGCTGGTAACAGTACAATTTCTCCTTTCAGGAATTCTGCAAATAAGCTATTGAATTTACATGACTACAGATAGATAAAAATTCTGATATGGTTGTTTTTAAGTTATCCAATCTAGACCACCCAATTATAAAATCATTATTTAATTTGAAAGGTTATGGCTTCATGAAAACTTTCAATTTAATTTGGAGGAACTTATTTCTTATTCTGAGGTTGCTCAGCATGATGGTATCTCAGACACATGAGTTTATACACAGTTTTTGTTTTGGTGAAGGTTTCAAAAACAGAAAGCCATTTATGTATTAGCTTATGTATACACACACACAAAGATGAAAAACAAAAAACCCAGACTGGTACTGAGGCATGTGAGCTAAACACAAATTCATAATGATGAAACATTTCCCCAACATTTAGAAAACCTGTTCCCAAATGCAGAGGATGAAATGTCCCTACGTGCCTCAAGCTCCCCTTTACGGTATTTCGATTGATAAGCTTTTCTATGTTATTCCTCCAACCCCAAATGATGTTTTCCCTATATTGTTTTAGATATTTTACATTCTGTTTCTCTTCTTTTGTTACTCATATATATATATATATATATGGCATATGGAAGTCCATTGTCCTAACCACCACGCCAACTGCTGACTCCATTAATATTATATTTTAACATGCATATTTGAAGTAAGTATTTCTACTGAGCTTCTTTACAGACAAAATAAAGACCATGAAACTTTACCTCTGAATATTATCCTCTTTTTCAACTTCCCTGTGGTGTCTTGCATTTTAGTTTCCTTTTGTTTTTAAGCCTTCTGTATTAGTCAAGGTTCTCTAGAGAAACAGAACCAGTAGGTGAGAGTGGGGTTTATTTTAAGGGATTGACCTATGTGATTATATAGGCTGGCAGGCTCAAGATCCAGGGGAAGGACTGCAGTTCCAAAGGTCTTCTGCTGGCAGAACTCTTTCTTATTTAGGAGAGGTCAGTCTCTGTTCTATTATGACCTTCATCTGGTTGGGCAAGGCACACCCACATTATGGAGGGTATTCTGTTTTCCTCAGAGTCCATTGAGTTAAATTTCAACATCTTCCAAAATACACCTTCACAGGATACCTGGAATAACATTTGACCAGATATCTGGGCACGATGGCCAAGTTAACACGTTAAAATGAACTATGATAACCCTCCAAGTTATTCAGTTTTACTATTACTATTATTATAAATATTCTGTGCTTTATTTTCTGATATGTTTACTAATATCTTTTCCTATAATTTGCTCTTGAATTCCATCATCCCTTCTATGCACAGTTTTCTTTCTTTAACAGATTTCTAGAGAATTCATTGGAAATAAATTCTCAGTTTCCATTTGTCGGAAATGACTTTATTTTGCCTTAAACTTGAATGATGTTTAGCTGGGTATAGAATTCTCAGTTAACATTTATATTCCATCAGCTCTTTGAAGTATTATTCTGTTGTTTCAAGCATTTATTGTTACCTACAAGAAATCTACCTTCGATCTAATTGTCTTTTCCTTGTAGATAATCTGACTCTTTATTTTTTCCTGATTATTTTTAAGAGTCTTTCTTTGCCTTTGGTGTTCTGCATTTACATTATAATTTATTTAGGTATTTTTTTTCCCCTGATTTTCCTCCCTCCTGGACCTGTGAATAGGTTCATGTAACTCATCAATTTTGGAAAACTGTCATTTTCTTGTCAAGTATTGTCTCCCTCTCCCCCTTCTGTCATTTCCTTCTGAAATGCTTACTAGAGATATGAGTTATCTTCTATCTTTCTCATCTACTATTCTGACCTGGTATATAGCTCATCTCTTGAAGTTTTCTTTTTTCTTCAATGATTACTTATTTATTGAATTTCTTTTTGGTTCTTTAAACTTTTTTTTTTAATTAAAATTCCTTTTTCATATTACCAATTTATTTCATTGTCATCTCTTCTTTTTTTTAAAGAATTATTTTATCTAACTTTATTTATTATTATATCATTATTATTTTTCAGTTTGATCAAAGAGAGACACAGAGAGAGAGAGGAAGTGAGAAAGCAAGCCACCAGGTCCAAGACTTGAACCGTGGTCGACCATGTGGGAGTCCCGGAGCCTTTAACCACCATGCCACTTGCCGGCCCTGTCATCTCTTCTTTTGAAATTCATTCTAAACACTTTAATTGTTTTAGTAACTGATAGATTATTTGTAGTATTAAGAGACTAATTTGTTTCTGTTAATTATATCAACTAAAACTTTCCCCTCGTAGTGGAATTTTCAAGTTGTAGGAGTTTTTTTTTGTTTGTTTTGTTTTGTTTTAATTATGTGCTCATATTAGGAGGGATTATTTCTTCTAAGGAAGCTCAGTATACTATATAAGTATCCCTTTGGGGCTATTTACATTTATATCTCTTGACTCCTGCAGGATTTTAAAGTTCCAACCAGATTTTATGTTATTTTTAAATTTATGATGGTCATACTATGCAACTGTGTAAATTTGAAACATTCATAGTTTCAAACCTTCTCTAGAATTTTTGTGTTCTTGCTGGTGACCTATCTGTCCTTTTAATTGAAAGCCTCAAACTAATGCTGGCTTCCTTTTTTCTTATCAGAGGCCACTACCAGGTTTTTCTAGTTATTTTTCTCATGAGAAACGTAACTCTTAGATGCTATGAGTTTTATGCAGATGCTGAGTTCTTCTCCCCTCACTTCACACCAGCTAAAGAAGGTATGTTTTCTCTCCTGGCAACAGATTTAAAGCAATTCTTCTAAGTTCTTAACTCTCAGGGCCTAGAGACAGTCTGAAACCCTGTGGACTGCCATAGTCTCAACTCATGCTTAAGGCTCTAACTTTGATGTTTGCTTCCAGAGCTCAAGGAATTTTCTTTTTCTTTAAACAATTTATTATTTCTAAAGTATTTTATCCACTATTTCTATAGGTTCATAGTGTAAAGAAAGTTCTTATATATCATCTTGGATTACCATATTAAACAAATTTTCTGTCTTTTATTTATGTTGATGACATTTGATTAAATCTTAATGTGTTCTTTTATATGAATGTTGCTTGATTCTCTATTATATGATAGTTTTGTTTTTGTTTTTGTTTTTGCCAGAGGGTGCATATGCTCATCAGAGAGAGTCAGAGAGAAAGGAGGGAGAGAGGTAGGGAAGAAAGCACTCCATGGGGAATTGTCACAGAGCAATCCCTTCTTTTCCATTTCACCTCCCTCTGGGGATTTCAGGTGGGTACACACACACATACACACACACACACACACACACATCTGGCATTTTTTAGGCTGCTATGTCTGGGACTTATACTGTGCAGTCAGCTATGTGGGATCCAGCTGCTTTAACCACCAGCCAAAGCCTGGCCTAGATAGATTTTTCAAAAATCTATTCTGAGATGATTTTAATTTTTCCTATTTCTCTGTTTTTTTTTTAAATATATTTTTAAATGTTCTGTTTGTTTGCATGTGTCTGATACATAATAAGTGCTCAGTAAATATTATTTGTTTTCACTTGCTAGAGGATGTGCATGCTTGTCAGCGGTGGGGGCAGGGAGAGGGAAAAAGTATCCCCTGATGGAGTGTGGTCCACCACAATCCATTCTCCTCTGTTTCTGCATCTTGTTGGGATTTTTGGCATGCACATATATGCACTCAACATGTTTTTCAAGCTGCCAGGGCAGGGATTCAGACTGCATAGTCTGCCATGTGGGATCCAGCCCCTTTAACCACTAACCACAGAGTCAGCCCTAGAAAATTATTTTATTATTATTTTGTTTTTTTAGTTTTTGCTATTGGGTGTGTCACGCTCACCAGAGAGAAACAGAAAGAAAGGAAAAGTGAGAAATCACTCTTCCAGGAGGATGGCCATGGGGCAATCCCTTCTCCTTCATTCTCCTCTTGGGATTTTGGGCATGCACCACATGTATCTGGCGTGGTTTTTAAATTGTTGGGTCCAGGATTTGAACTAAGTCAGCCATATGGGATCCAGCTGCCTTAACCTCCATGGCATTTGTTGGTCCACCCAGTAAACATTTGTTAAATAAAAAATAAGTTAAAGAGTATTCTAGGTGCTTTTAATTAGATGATTTGATTTAGAATCCAGAGCTAGGTCTATAAGCTCTACTATATTATAAAATGATAATCATATGAATACTAATAACTTCAAATAATACACTTCTCATACTAACTGTATGATATGTAGTATGTTATCCCTGTTTTGCTGAATGAAATAATTAAAACATAGAGAAAGTAACTTGCTCAAAATCACATAGCTAACACATGACAAAACTGGATTTGAACCAAGTCTGACTGCCTAGGTCTGCGTTCTTAATTGTTCTATAGCTTTAATATTCTGTTGAATGATATCATTCATTATTGTTATACTACTGATTAAAATCCTTCTACATGGCTTTTGGATAATGTTAAATATTTAAATATTCCAGACTTTTTGTACTGATATTCCACATACCAGCCTGTACTCCATCTACAGTTATAGTTTCCAAAGGCACAATACTATTTAATGCTTCCATGTGTTTTAATTGCACTCTTCTCTCCTCTACCTGGAGTACATTGCCCTTTGTTTTTCTGGCTAGCAATAATAACATCTATAGGTCCTTGGGAGCTCTGGATGTTTCTGAAAGCTCATTGAAATATTTGTCTCTCTCTTCAATTTTTTCCTAAAATTATCCTCCCTTAATATACTACTTTTTTCACCATTTTTTTTTTAAAAGAGAGTTTTGCTATAGGGTGCATGTGCTCACCAGAGAGACAGAGAGAGAGAAAGTAAGAAATCACCCCCCAGAGGGGATGGACATGCCACAATCCCTTCTCCTTTACTTTCCTCCTGGGATCTTGGGCATACATGCACATGCACCCAGTGTTAGTTTCAAGCCTCCAGGCCCAGGACTTGAACTGCGGTCAGCCATGTGGGAGTCAAGTGATGTAACATTATACCATCTGCTGGTCCCTTTAATTTTTTTTTTTTTAAGAAATTTTTGCCTCAGAGCACATGCACTCACCGGAGAGAGAGAGACAGAGAGATAGAGAAAATGAGAGGGAAAGTCAGAAGTCATCCCCCAGGGAGATGGCTACTTTGCAATCCCTTCTCAATTCTCCCTGAATCTTGGGCGTGCATGCACATGTGCCCAGCATTGAGTTTCAAACCACCAGGTCCAGGACACAAACCACAGTCACCTATATGGGAGTCCAGTGATGTAACCCCTATGCCATCTGCTGGCCTCTCTTTCACTATGTTTTAATAAATTATTTTTGTGTGTATTTCAACTAGGCTGATTTCTGTGAGGTAAAGTACTGTGTTGTGCAAATGTCTGTATCCTCATAGCCTGGGTGATATTACCTGTCAAATAGGAAATGTCCAATAAATGTTTGTTGAATGAATAGTTGTCCCTTCATTTTCTGGTAGATCATCCATAAGGTTTGCCTACCACAGTGTCTTGTTGAATTTTTAAATAGGACCATGAATTATTTTTTTAGTAATATTAGTGAAAGATGTTTGTGAAAACGAGCTGTGGCCCAGCCACTCTGGCAGAATAGTAATGGAAGTGCCCGAAAGATGGGAAGACATAAGGCTGATTGTGATTTCAAATCTCCAGGTCTGCTTGAAAACATGCACCCAGGATCCTGAGCAGTTGGAGGGTGGGGGTGGGGACAAGAGATCTCAGTGTGAACCTGTCAAGGGTACTTCCTCCTGTTCTATGCTCACACTTTATCGTAACAAAATCAAACAAACAAACAAAAAATCAGAAAACAATGACTTGAAATTCAAGTAATTTATTTTTTAAGATATCTTTTAAAACATGTAACAATTTTGCTTTTTCACTTATAAAACAATGTAGGCTCAGTAATAATGTGATATTTAAAAGAAATTGAATTTAACTATTCAGTTGACAATTATTCTTTGGTAAAAAATTAACTCAGTTGTAGATATGTGTTAAGAATTCCTAGTCTATTGGTTTTAATTCATTTTAATAGTTTTACTCTTGGCAGTATTTAATGAAAACGTGTCTCATTAAACTTAAAGTTACTAGTCATTATTTTATGACTTTTTTCATTAATGTGCACTCGATATTGTGTATAGAAAATATTAATTTTATCAAAGCTCATTATATTATTCACTACCAAATACTGTAAAAACAAATAAATAAGGAAGGTTGTGTAGAACAAGTCTCTTGGAGAAAAAAATTTTTAAACTATCAACTATATTAATGGTTTTTTATATCCTCAGTTTCCTATAATAGTAAAGAAAATTTAATTGTTCAGTTTGAAGGGAAGTCTGTTGTATATCATGGCTTTTTAAAAAAAATTAACTCTTTACGTAGCTTGACGGGATAAGAAGAGAAAATTACTTGTTTCTGCCTGATAGGCAGTGTATCTGGGCTAGCACGATTTTGCTGCAGCTGAAATTCAAACATGAGGAAATTGCAGAAATTTACAATTCAATGTGTGTTTCATCAGGGAGAAATCCACAGATTGTTTTGACACTCAGTTAGAAATTCAGCATGAAGATGGACGTCTCATGAAATTTGCAGCTGCTGATTGAATTTATATTTCCATAAAGGCCATCAACAGTAGCAGCCTGCAGGGGAAGAGGGGGGAGAAATGACAAAAATTGTGAGGCTAGCATTTTTCCTCAGCGTTATAGTCCCAAATTACTGGTAATAAGGGTTTACACTGACCAGGATTAAAGAAAAATATAGACAGCCAGAAGGGAAGGTCTTCTCTGTTTAATTGATTTTAATTAAATATGTCTCCATTTGATATCTAAATATGTGTTTAGTCATCTGTAGAAAATCTAATATGTACCTAAAAACCAGTTTATTTATCTTTACTATTTAAACAAGAAAAATAGGGTAGTTCTTGAAGTTATAGAAGGCTCTATTGTATAGATTATTTTCATATGAGCCTTTCAAGATAGAGGATAAGTATGGTAAGGAACATAACACAAGCTTGTCTTTTATGGAATTGAAATAATCATTTCACGTTCTTGCAAGTAACCTATAATTCACTTTTTGAGAATACTGCTCTATTATTTTTAAATAATTAAAGAATTTTGACTGAATATACAAATAGCAATCAGATAAATTGCCTTTTTAGGGCAGTTATTCCATTCTCATTTTAAGGTTTTTAATTTTTTTAACAAAAAGAACAAGAAGTTATTTCTTTTGTTTAATGCTTCTCTTGCAGAGATTTTATATTATACGTGATCTTTAAATATTCATGGATTATAGGTGAACTAAAGCACTTAGGGAGTGTTCCTTCTTCCTGTGAAATTCTTTGTCTCTATTGGCACCATGTGCTTTAGCCATAACAGGATGCCCTCAGATAGCTTCATTTGAAAATTAAGAGTTTGCACAACTATAGGTAAAAATAGTATCTGTACTGAGGAAAAAAAAAATGATGAAAAAAAAATGATGTTTAATTTAACATTATAGAATCTAAATATAAAAAGAGAGAGAATATTACCCAGAAAGCATACATAATTGTTCTTTATTTTTTAGCACACTAGATTAAGAGTATAATAACATGGAAACTGATTTCAATTGTTTTATTATATGTAAGCATATTTGAAAGCTTAGTTATTGCACTGGAAGCACTCCCAGTGGGGCATGGTTATGCCCCAATCCCTTCTCCTTTTCTCTATCTTTTTGGAATCTGGGCATACACACACATGCTTCCCCGTGTGTTTTGCTCACCACCAGGACTGGGATTTAAACCATAGTAGGCCATGTGGAGTTTGGCTTCTCTACTACAGTACACTATGCTACAGGGCTAGCCCAGGTAACTATTTTATGTTGTATATATTGTCTCTGAGTATTTTTAGCCTGTCATCTATCTCCCTGAAGCTCAGTGTGTGTGTATTTTAGGCATGAATTTTGCAGTCTTATAGAACTTTGCAGCCATTTTTTGCATCTTTCAGCCATGTTGTATTTTTAATTTATTTATAGTCTTTTTTTTGAGAAATTTTTGCTATAGGGTACATGAACTCACTGGAGAACTGAGAGAGACAGAGAGAGAGAAAGTGAGACACCGTCCTCCAGGGGGTATAGCAACGCTGTAATCCCTTCTCTTCCAGTTACCTCTCAGGACTTTAGGCATGCACACACATGCACCAGGCATAATTTTTCAGGCTGAGTCTAGCACACAAACCACAGTCAGACATCTAAGAGTCCAGCACCCCCAACCACTACGCCACCTGCTTGTCCACCATGTTGTATTTTAATGACATGTGTAAGTATATATCTTTACCTACTCTGACCCCCAACACCTAAGTAAACCAAGGCCTGGCACGAGGTGGGAGAATGGTTTGAGTAAAAACTTGCTTTTAACACTTAATGTATCTGGTGTAAGATGTTGATAATGAGGGAAGCTCTACATGTTGAGGAGTGGGCAATATATGGGAAATCTTTGTACCTTTCTCTCAAATTGACTGTGGACCTAAAACTACTTTTTAAAAAAGTTAAGTCAAGTCTTTAAAAATAAAATAAAAACCAAATGTAATTTTTTTTTTTTTTATTGTCAGGCATGTTGAATTATCTTTGCCATTGATTTCTTCTTAATCGGTGCAGATAAGCAAGAGTTTACTAAGTTTTCAAGTTTTTACCTGGAAGGTCAACTGTATTCTTTTTTTTTGACACCATTTCCCTTTGGGATTTAAGCAAGCATTACTTGCTTAAATTGCACATCTTGGACACAGTTATTATATTTGTCAGATTTTTGCCAGCTACTGTGCATTTTTTTTCTGGCTCTGAAATCGCATGCATATTCTAGACCTGAGCTCTGAAATTTTTTGAAGTAATATTGTTGACATTTACAGCATTCTGTGCTGCAAGTGACTTCACCCTAGTATGTGATGTGCACCAATGAACAGAGGTCAGATGAAACAAAAAGCTGTTTGTCATCTGCCAAGCTGTTTGTTACAGCCTGATAAAAGTATATTCCCATTTTAAAATTTAAAGCGTAAACAGAGTGCATACCTAATCTCAACCAGTGTCTTCATTTCAGAATCTTAATGTTGAAATGTCCCTGTCATCAGTTAGTCCAGTGTTCGTTACATAGTCACCCATTCTATTATAGTAGGTTTTGTTTGTAGCTACAGTCAGTGTATCTGGCTTCTGTCCTTATTTATTCTTCATGAGAACCAGGAGCTATGGTGATCCAGAAGAGCCTAGATGTCCCTGAAAGTTTTCTGCACAAGCACCTGGACTCTAGAGAACAGGGAAAATGTAACCCTGATTAAGCCTTTGTTGACAGAGATTATGCCTTTAAATGGTGGGTCTTAAAGATTCAAATACTGAAGCCAACAGGTGGTGTCGTGGTTGAGGCTCTAGACTCCCACATGGCTGACGATGGTTCAAGCCCTGGACCTGGCAACTTTCTTTCTTACTTTACCTTTCTGTCTCTGTCTCTCTCTGGTCAAATTAAAAAAATAATAATAACAAATAAAATTAAATAAAATGATTCTTTTTTTAAAAAATGATTCAAATATTATTTGGTTTTCACATGTACAAAGAGCTAATTGGTAGTTTGATTTTTTTTTTTAAGTTTTTTGTCATAGGGCATGTACTCTTGCCTGAGAGAGGGAAAGTGAGAAATCGCCCCCCCCCCCCAGGAGGGATGGACACACCATAGTTCTTTCTCCACTTTCCTCTCGGAATTTTGGACACACATGTACACGTGCTCAACATGCTTTTCAAACTACTAGGTCCAGGACTTGAACTGAGGTTAGCCACATGGGGGTCCAGCACCTTAACTACCATGCCACCTGCTGGTTCTCAGTTTTTCATTTTTTACTTGTACGGGTGAGGGTGAGGTTTGGGGAGCTGGTTTTAATAATGCAATACACAAGCGTGCACAGACACACCACACACATAAAACGGGATACTTCCTACCATTTTGAATAGTCAAGGATAGCCTGTTGGCTAATCCCAGATACTACTGACAGATACAGTCTTAAAAGCATAGTCATAATGGGCACGACCCAAAGGAAACCGTATCAGCTCTTCAGAGTCTGGGGTTGCATTATACAGAGCAACCTATTCTGCCTGCTTTGCCCTCCTATTCCCTAGCTTATTTAGTCTTACCATTTTAATATGATCAAAGGTTCAAACTGAAACTTGGAATAACTCTTTTAATCTCAGATGTCAACATTAGACCTCAGCTCTTGGATCCTTTTATTGAATTTTACTATTTAGTATGGACCACTTTTCTTTTTGAGTTACCAACTTCTTGATTTAGATTTTTTTGTATGTAAAACTGTTGATTTTATTTTCCAACTTTTTGCCTCAGTTGTTTTTTTTTCTTTAAATTTATTTATTTATTGCTTCCACGAGAGAGACTAAGCAAGAGAGTATGAGAGAGGCAGGCATCTCCTACAGGATTTTCACATTATGATCCACAACTCATCTCAGCCAGCCCAGATCATGTGGGTGCATATACTTACACAGTATGTGCAGGGAAGCCTTGGGGTGTGAACCCAGAACCTTCTCATGTATATCCAGTTGTGTTATCTGCTCCACTGTCTGTCTCTGTCTTAGCAATTTACAAGTGTAATGTGTTTTCAATTTATTGTAGTAGAGGTCCAATAAATCTAAATTAACAAGTAAAAGATGTTATATAATATCTAGACAGTTTAACAATTATTTACGTTTCTTTCCTTCTTCTTCCTTTCCTTTTTTAAAAACACTTGTAAGTTTTTTTTTTTTTTTCCTTGAGAGATTTTTGCTATACGGTGTGTGTACTAAAGAGAGAGACAGAGAGACAGAGACAGAAAGTTAGAAATCTCTCCTTGGGATGATGGCCACGCTGCAGTCCTTTCTTGTCCATTCTCTTCTCATATTCTTGAGCACACACACACACATGCACCCCCAGTGTGAGTTTTAAGTCACTGTGTCTGGTGAACCACAGGCGACTACATGGGTGTCTAGCAATATAACCATTGTGTCATCTGCTGGTCCCACTTGTAGGCATATTTTAAGATTGCTTCTAGTTCCCTGGATAACTGATGAGGTTTCTTGAAGCAAAAGGCCAGTTTACATAGTAATCTTTCTTTTTATTTTAATTGCCAGAAAGCATGTGCACTCACGAGAGAGAGACAGAGGCAGAGAGCAAGCACGCACTCTTCAGTGGGACATGATCATGCCACAGTCCCTTTCCTCCATTTCTCCATCCCGTCAGGATTCAGGACATGGCTTGGGTGTTTAAGTCATCAGGCTTGGGATCAAAACGCGGTTAGCTATGTGGAATCTGGCTCTCGCTGTATAGTACTTAACCACTGCCCTTTAGGGCTGCCACTCTCCCACTGATAATCTTTTTATTTTAAACTAGAACATTTAAAAAAAGGGTGTTGATTTCTCACTTTCTCCCTCTCTCTCTGGCAAGCACACACACTCTATAGCAAAAACCGAAAGCAAGACAAAATAAACATAGGTATGAGGACAATAAAGTATAAAGAAAATACCTGGCAAATATGAAAATAGCTCAAGCTTCTGGAATTACCATTCTTTATACCATGTTTGTTCAACTACAGAACAGCCCCTTCTCTCCTCTTCCCCGCTACACTAAGGACAGTATGTGCCTATGCCTGGAGTCTCAGACTGGAGGTGAAACACTTTAGCTCATCATCACCTTATTTTATAGTTGTCTTATTCTTAGCCTTACCTAATGTTCTAATAAATTATTAATGTATGTATTATCATTCATTGTATAATGCAGAACATAGGATTCATCTTCACTCTAGCTTAAAAGAGCAAAGATTTTCATAAGAAAGTTATAATATATAAATAGAAGTTAAAATTGATTGCTTTATTATATTTTGTTTGTTATAATTTTTGCCAGAAGGCACATGCACTTAGAGAGAAAAAGTGAGAAAGAGAGACAGAGAAAGAGAGAGGAAAAGTGAGAAATTACCCTTTGGCAGGAATGGCCACTACAATCTCTTTTCCTCCACTCTCCTCAGGATCTTGGGCACACACACGCACGCCCGGCATTTCCAAGTCACTGAGTTTGGGATTCAAACTGCGATCAGCCACAAGGGAGTCCAATGCCTTAGTCACCACTGCACCTGCTGGCCCTAGCTGCATTTTTAAAAAAATGCCTAATTGTGGAGCAAGCAAGTGGCATAGTGGTTAAAGCATTGGACTCCCTCATGGTTGACCATGGTTCGAGTCCCAAACTCGGTGGCTTGAAACACACACAGGGCACATGTATGTGTGTGCCCAAGATCCTGAAAAGAGAGTGGAAGAGAAGGGACTGTGGTATGGCCATTGTCCTGGGGAGTGATTTCTTGCTTTATGTCTCTGTGTCTCTTTAGCAAGTGTACATGCCCTATGGCAAAATCTCTAAAAAAATTAATAAAGTTAAAATGCAAAATTGTTATAAATAGAGGGTACTTAGCCTCTGTTAGGAATACAATAAACTACAAAACTAAGTGGCTTAACCCAAATAGTTATGTTTTAAATCAGACAGCTTGAACTTATTTTATGTTGACATCATTAGAAAAAGTGTTCAAGGTTGACAAGGAAAGAAGACAGATGAAGGATCGATTGGGATGTCGAGTGCAGGCCTGGAAAAGGCATGTATTACTTCCAACCATATTCTGCTGTCCAGAACCCAATCATTTGACCTCCTTCTAAATGCAGGGGAGGATGGGAAATATAGAGGAGCTTGTGCCAGCATGTGAGCACTGCCTGTAGACCATTAGATTGAGTTAGGTGAATATTTATGGTAAACAGTGTACGTAGGACTTTTCTAGGCACAGGGGTGAATACAAAGATGAATAAGTCATGATTTCCTCTCTTTAGTGGATCATAACTCAATACTCATGGTAGACTGTAGCTTATATTTAGTTTCAGGTCCTCCAAATAACTTCATTGCCTATTCTTATTATAGTATTTTGTAAGACTAATAACTATTTTTTTAAACAGCCAAGCAATTTATGTCTACCATCTGTATCAGTTAGGATTCAGGCAAGAAACAGATGGCACATTCAAATTAGGTAATTTGAGAAAGGTTTAATAAAGGGACTACGAAAAGGTGTGGATAGGGTCTAGGAGGGAAACCACAGGGTGTAGGAAATCGCAAGTGCAATACTAGAGAGCTAACAGCAGGATGTTTTTACTGTTTCTAAGGCTGAATGGATGAGGGGAAGAAGTGTTTTGTAGGACCTGGAGAGTTGTGGTGTTGAGCGAAGGGAAACAGCAAGCCCATTTGGCCTTGCAGGGCAGGAACTAGCAAAATAAATGCTCTGACCTCATTCTTCTTCCCTCTTGTCTCCTGTTGGTATTCTTTTCAGCTAAATCCCACTGGAAGCCAGAAGTCAAGGAAACCTGTTGATTGTAAACTATATAGGTCAGCTTTCTGGGGCAGAAAGGTGGAGACTGGCTCTGAAGAGCAAACAGCACTTTATCCTAAAGGTTTTATTCGTCTATTTGGCAGATATTTTTGAGGCCCTGTTAACTGCAAAGCTGTATGTATTAATGGGGCATATATAAAACATATGCCTTTTCAACTTAAGGGATATTGCTCTTCTAGTAAGGGAGAAGAGGCCACCAGCAAAAACTAAATTCAAAGATAAGTCTAGGTTTATGTTCAGGCAGATTGAGCACCACATGGAACATAACATTAGATGAAGTATTATTTGGTGTGTTTAGAAGAAAAAGATTATCATGCACTGGAATTGTTAAAGAAGGCAAGGCCTCATGGAGAAATAACTTGAACTTGGTCGTGAAGAGTTGATGGAGTTTTTGTCAGTAGGAGAGGACAGAGTCAAATATGCATGTAACTTAGTACAGTGACTGTGTGGAGTCTGATGGAAGGTGAAAATTCATAGGAGTTTTTGAGAGACAAGTATAGAAATAGCCCGAGGTCTAACTTCATAGTGTCCTATAGGAAAAACTGAGGTTTGATGCTTTTCTGTAAACTAGCTTAATGTTCTGGGAGAAGGTTATTAGGTAACCTTATAAATGAATTGTACAATGAACATAGCAAAAGGGTTTTGCAATGAAATAATATTCTGAAATATATACTTTTCTACCATTTGATGAGTATATAATACATATTTAGCATATTAAAAACTCTGAAAAATCTTGGTGTGAAGGAACTTCATTTTCTGGGCTGCCCTGTAGTAGAGCCCAATCACATATGTCTGAACATGAGGTTTGAATCTGGCCCCAGTGGCTTGAGAAACACTCCAGGTACATGTGTGTGCATGTCCGAAATGCCACAGGATGGAGAAATGGAGAAGGGATGTGGTGTGCCCATGCCTCCATTGGGAAGGTGCTTTCTTCCTCTCACTCTTTCTCTCTGTCTTTTCTGGTGTGCCCATGCCTCCATTGGGAAGGTGCTATCTCCCTCTCACTTCTTCTCTCTGTCTTTTCTGGAAAATACACATGCCCTGTAGCAAAATGGATAAAAAAGAAACAAAAAAAGCTTGTTCTGTTAACCTGTACTTGTCAACAGAATCTACCCCTTCCCTTTCTCCCTTATAAAAAACTGACACATGTTAAAATATCTTGTGGAACTTTAATATTCTGTAAAATGTTTTCAGAAATGCTTCTATAAATGTGGAATGCCTTTAATAATTCTGAGTAAGTTAGGACATTATTAAAAGGTATTTTAGAACTTTTTCTGCAATGTAGGTTGGAGTGCAGGTGATCATTTAGGAAGCGATTGCTATTGCAATAATACAGGTACACAGTGCCAATCTGAAGTGAAGAGTAGTGGCTAAAGCTGTAAAAAATGCACACTAGTGAGGGATATTAGGAAAGAAATGCCAGGATGACTTGGTGATTGGTTGAATATGAGGAAAGGTAGAAGTCATCTTATGACTTTTATGTCCAAATCTTTCATTTTAGTGTGCGTTTGCTAAATTGCAATCTATAATGTAGATAATCATCAAGAATAAAATACAAAAACAGGCATTTGAGAAGAGTACACCAAAGGCAGTATAATGGCTAGTCTGAAGATGATTCAAAAGAATATGGCCTAGGGACCAGCAGTTAGCATAATGGCTATGCTACTGGACTCCCATGTAGTCGACCGTGGTTCAAGTCCCGGACCCAGTGGCTTAAACTCACACTGGTGCGTGTGCGTACATGCCCAAGATCCCAAGAGGAGAATGGAGGAGATTGGGGGGTGATTTCTCGCTTTCTGTCTCTCTCTCTGTCTTTCTGGCGAGCGAATGTGCCCTATAGCAAAACAAAAACAAAAACAAAAACAAAAAAATCTCTCCAACAACAGCAAAAAAAAAAAAAAAAAATGATTGTGCAGCAAAAAAAAAAAAAAAAAAACTGATTGTGATTTGGGGACAGAAAGAGCAGTGTCCTGACCAAATAAGACTGATCGACCAGACCCCTGGAATTGTCTGTATACACCCAACTCTAACTGTGCACCAGCCGGCCATACTTGTAAACATGGAATTTTTATTACCCCCTCACCCTCTGCAAAAAAGAATTTTGGCACAGACTGATTTAGAGTAAGAGCCAAACATATCTTATTTATTTGAGCTATTATTAGGAATGATAGCTTAAAAACATGGCTGATTTTTATATCATTTTTCTTAATACCTTTCAAACCAAAATCATGTCAGTAACCGACCACTTGTTTGTTTATTTGGAGCTACATATTAAAAGAAACTGATCGGTGTTGAGTAAGGAGGTAAATGTTAAATAAATCTTTTAAAAGTTATTTGTTATTAAATTATAATTAATCATCTAAAAAGGGGGGAAAACAACTAACTAACATTTGAGGCCATATTTCATAATTGTTGTTCTCTTTGCAGCTGTAACTTTTTAAATCTCATTTCATATGCTTGCAGTCATCTGCCCATTTCTCTGCTTTGCATGAATGATTTTTTGTTTATCTTCTTATATTGTGTTTTTATTTATAGAAGACAAAGTACAATGTGATGCTTCTTCCTTATTACTTGCTAAATTCCTTGTTTAAATGCTAAATCCCTAATTTAATGTAGTTTTGGGATAAATTTACTGAAAATATTCAGTGCTTATATTTTCAGTTTTGAATTTATTCATATTGTGACAGTAATTGGTAGAAAACTGTTTCTCACAGCTGACAGGCCGAAAAAAAAAAAGGCTTGGGGACAAAGCTACCACATGCCAGAGTGCTGAGGACCCATCAGATATTTAAGGAAGTGGCATTTGTACGTGCATTATTTAAGCTACTGTTGAAAAAAAAGGTGGGAAGAGACCGCATTTGTAGCAAGCATATTATACAATTTAGTGTCTTAAGTCTCATGTTTTTGTACAAGACATAGCATCTATTAGACATTTTATAAGGCACACTGAACAAATGGATAATGGTTCTCAAGAAGAACTGGAAAGCATGATGCTGTGATACATATCTTTTTTTTTTTTTAACCTAAAAATTCTTTTCTGCCCCCTAAAAAATAGTGATTAAGTCCAAATTTCAAACTGGTGAATAATTTCCTAGTGAATAATTTTGTCAGTTTCTGCCACAGAAATACTACTTGGTAAATGGTTTAAGAAAAGGTATAATATATATTTAACCTCTGTTTTGCCATTTAACTTAGGTCATTGATTGTCAGACTGATTTGGGGAACCTCTGATATCATTAAGAATCCCTCAGATGATTGGATAGCCAGTCTTTTGTTTCAATGAGCATAGCTGTATTTCTAATCTTTCTGCAATGAATGAACATACTTAGTAAAAATCACAGCATGTCTTTGATGTTTCATTAAAAAAAGAAAATGAATGTTGCCCTTAACTCCGATGAAGTATACTGGGGAAGCAGGAAT